>NC_092860.1:112953045-112956270 GCF_032062135.1 Pyxicephalus adspersus | reverse complement strand
ATAAGAGAAATATTTACTATAATGTTTAAAATCAAATACAATATAATGTTTTTCCCCTAAAATCCATATGTACTCTTTATTTGAGGTTAGTTATTTAAAAGCCTGCAGTTTCCCAAGCTAATTAGCCATATGGGTGTATATCCCCATGGCTGGAAAGTTGCAGAGGCTCCAACGGTTATAGTGCTTTGTATGCATCTACAAGGTTTCCAATTAAATTAATGAACTAATTAAAAACGATAGTATAAAAAGTGTGCAGTAGGAATCTTTCAGAATCCCATGGTCCAGTTACAAATCTAAATTAGTGCTAGTTTTAGTCACACAGAAACTTGGATCTCATGCTAAGAAATGTGTTTTTCTGACATTATATAATGCTTAACATCATATTCAAGACCCACATTTTATGTTTTTCTTAGGTTAGGTAGATTTCATTTTAGCCGCTATATAGCTGTAATTAGCCAGCAGTATGTAAAAATACTAGCATAGTTTTAAACTATATAAGAGGCTTAAACTAGGATGTTGAAGTTACTAAAATAAGGGAGGTGCAAGGTACAGCTGTCCTTCCAGTGCTCTCTGAAACTGAAAAGCATGCTGACAAATTAGACCCCAGATTCCCCAATCAGGACAAATGCAGGTGTGGGTCCTGATCCTAATGATAAGTATAGTGATACAGGCTGATATGAGTAGCAGGGGGTATAGGGTTCACAGTGGTCTTTCTTGTTTCTTTCTGTTGTTGGATTAAAGCGTACCTAAACTCAACATTTTAACTTTACATAAAAGGGTACACAGTCCTTATATGTAAGAGGAAAATGGTATTCATTTTTTATTTGAAAAAAAAAAAGGGTGCAGCACCTTCCTTTTCAATCTTGATCGCCGAGGCAATCAAGACTGAGTGGGAGCGCAGAGCCTCCCGGGATACCTACGTCACGCATCTTGGGAGGCTCTGGGTGCTCCTTCTGCGCATGCTCTAATCTCAGGCATGTGCAGCAGAAGGGGCATTTTTTTTATTAAGGAAAAGAAATTGCGATCTCACGCAACGGAGTGAGATCGGCTTACTTTTTTCCCCTTTACAGCGGGCTACGTTAGCCGATCTCGCACCTGCGCAGTGCGAGATTGGGTGACGTGTCAAGAAGACAGAGGAAGAAGAATGAAATAAAGATAGTAGTGCCAGGCACTTCCTCAGTGCCCGGACAAAGAGGAATTCCAGGATGACCCGGGACCAGATCGTGGGAAGAACCAGCGCCATCGAGGAACCTGCAGGATTAAAGGTAAGTGTCTTTTGTTTGTTTTTAGTATAGTTCTGCTTTAATTCTTTTGCCTGTTGGAACCTCAGTTGGCAGTGCAATTATCTGTAATCTTGGCAGCTTTTTTAACTAACTTGGACTTTAGTTCAGGACAAGCTGTGGGACATCCATGGGATAGACTTGTAAGAACTAGTCAATTATCATGGGATCCTCAAGTTAAAGATAATAATAGAAAGTCCTTAGTTTTACTTAAAAAACACATCCATAAGGCATCAGTTGTTTTTCCATTCAGTCATGATGACCGATATTTTGCCCACTGCTCACTGTGGTAATATTGGTAGGTTCTCTCAAAGCATAGCAGGAAAACTTTCAACTTACATTCCTTGTCTATGGAAGAAAATTTGCCAGAGAAGATATACTACTCTGGAAACCCTGTGCTGTGAATGAGCTCCTTCATTCTGAAGTTTGTCCGTGTCCTGTTGATACTGTTGCTCTTGATGCCATTCCTGTGTTGTTTTATATCATTTTCTGTATGAGGTTCCTCTTTTACTCTCTTACATTCCTGTTTCCTTCATTCTCTAATATTCCTCTCTTTCAGTTTGTTGGACCTGCAGGCGTAAATTAATGAACACACAAGGCACATGGCCTGATTTATTAAAGCTCTTCAAGACTGGATAACATAGACTATTATAGATAAAATTTATGTGATCCAGAAAACATGGAATGTATTTCATAAAAACTTTAGTTATTATGTGGCAAATGTTTTCAATTCTGGACCAGATCCATTTCAGTTTTGCTGGATCAACCAGGTTCACCCATGATAGTTTTTCTTCTCCAGTCGTTGGGAGCTTTAATGAATCTAGCCTTAATTATTTACCTAAAGTCAGGTCAAGTAGATGAAAGCCCATACTAAAAATGTGCAAAAATTGATCTGTATTTTCATTTTACCACTAGTCAGACATTGTTATGATACGATTAACATGTCTGTGCAAGTTCAAATCTTGGCAGGCTGCCAGCCCTTTAAAGTAATCAATCAGCAGGTATTTCTAAACTGTTAGAAACTGTTAGCAACTTTTGAGCAGGCCTGAGAAGGAATACCTTCACATACAAAGTAATTAGAGAGGTTTTAAAATTTTAAATTTTATGTGAAACTTGTAAAGAATAGATTCACAGTCACATTCTTGGCATGAGTACACGGTAAGGCATGCATTTGATGTTGTGTTTAATGTGTGCTTTTACCCATCATTGAGCACTCAACGATTCGTAGACTTACCAGAGGAGTACAACCGCACACACACATTTAGTCTAGTGTGCTATGCCAATCAAAATCCTTCTGCTGCGCGGGGATTCAGTTCACAACCACCTTTGCACAGCTGGTGACTTTACATATTTATATATATATATATATATATATATATATACATTGTGTATATATATATATATATACGAGGGGGTGCTGAGAAGTTCCAGGCTTTGCCCCCTTCAAGATGAAATAGAAAAATGAGTGTGGGGGCATGACAGCCTAATATCTTAGTATGTAACTGTGCACATTTTGGGTCTTTGCTATTCTTAAAATAGTTTTTTCTTTTAGTGAGAAGCTGTGATGGCAGAGGCACACGCAAGTTTCCTGTCGTTGGAGTTACGGGCCTTCATGAAGTTTTTGTTTCTCTAGGGAAAGTCAGCTAAGGACATTCACACTGAGATGTCACAAACACTGGGGGAGACGTGTCCTTACTACAGCACTGTCAAAACCTGGACATCTCGTTTCAAGACTGCGCAATTCACCAAAGAAGATGAGCCCCGCAGTGGGCGCCCCCTAACCTCAACTGACCAGGCAACCTACGATGCTGTCCATGAGCTGATTATTTAGGACCGGCGAATATCTGCAAAAAAGATAGCCCAGATACTTGACATCTCACGGGAGCGTGTTGGGTTTGTTATCACCACTATCCTAGACATGCGCAAGCTTTCAGCGAAGTGGGTG
>NC_092860.1:112948542-112951836 GCF_032062135.1 Pyxicephalus adspersus | reverse complement strand
TCATTGCTTTACTTGTTTCTTGTTTTGTCATGTTTGAAACATCTAAAATAAGTTGAGGTCAGTACTGTCTTTAGCTTAGGGCCAATTTGCACAGTGGATTAATATGCACCATGCCCTGCCATCACATTGCAAAGAAGGTTAGTGCATCATCAATGCCAATGCCATTGTAACTCATGTCCACTGACAAGATGTACGAGTATCCATTTCAGGATGAATGGCTGCTGTATCTGGAAGGCGCTGAAAGTGCAGCATATATTCTAGGTGTCTACCTTCAATAACTGCTGAAGTCCCCCCTACAACCCCCAAATCCCACTTTCCTAGATGGAGTCTCCTTGAAGTAAAAAACAATATACAAATTTCCATTAGGGTTTTTTAGGAAAAAATACAGTGACAGTGGTGTTTGGTATTAAAGGCACATCATTATAATTTCAACCATTTGTAAACAATGTTCAATCATGAAGAGATTGCAAAATGCCTCAAGACAATCAACTATCAAAAGTGAATGTTGAAACCAATAAACAAACACATTGGGCCTGATTTATTAAAGCACTCCAAGGCTGGAGAGGATACACTTTCATAAGTGAAGCTGGGTGGTCCAGCAAACTTGGAATGGATTCGGTCCAGGATTGGAAACATTTGCTATCAAATACCAAATTACATTTAAGAAATCAGTTTCAGGTTTGCTGGATCACCAAAGTTCACAGATGAAAGTGTATCCTCTCCAGTCTTGGGGAGCCTTAATAAATCAGACCCATTATGGCACACTTACTACTTGCTACTTGCTACGTGCTTGTTTCATCCCTCTGCTGTCTCCACTGCTGGGATGTGCAATGTTCCTGTTTGGCCATATGATTGCTACTGTTACATAAGCACAAGTTCTATTGTCCTTGATATTTGGCTCTATTATTGGTAGGCAGTTTAATGACCAATGAGGACTTTTAAATGCAGCAATATCTTTTCATGGATTACATGGAATATTTATCTTATTGAAGTTCAGTGATGTTATAATAGAAGCTTCTAACTGTACCAAGACTTCTTTCATTTTCACTTTTTTGAATATCTGCCTCATATATGGTATCACAGGTAAAATAGCTACTCCTATAGCAGAATAATATAAAGGAAAACATTTCGATCTTATAGAATACACGGAATGATTTACTAAAAAATAATGTTCTTCATTTTAGCTAGTTTGGAGATGTATATTCTCCCTTCATGTATGGAGATGCCTTGGATCCGGAGCACTTGCGGTTAGCAGGCTCCGAATTATTGCCAGTCCACGATCAATGAGATTGTAGTGGCCACCAAGGCTATGGTATTGAACCAGTAATGGGTAACTGCAAGAGGGAGTGAGGTTTGTCACTAACTTGGGCAGAAGTTGTCTATGTAAAGTCCTGGACTCCACCAACATCTCACATGCAGTGGGATTGCACTTCCTGGAACTGTGACATGTAACTTTCTTTAATTGCTTACAACACCATTTAAATTCACATTTTCAAGGAAAATGTGGTAGGTATTAGAAAACATTTTTTTCATTTGTCTTTAACTTAGGACAGCAAGAAGCCTAAGTATATGTTCCACCATTGGACAGGTTAACAGAGTCCCTGTAGGTATAATTATTTTCTGATTTTTCATTCCAAGCAAAAAGCAACACCCTTTATAAAAAAGTGAGATTTTTTTAGGGATGGCTCATTGATTTTTAATGTTCCTAAGTCCCACTTTTGATGTAGTATATAGAGATCTGATGTTGTGTTTTTCTTTCATATCCCTTTTTTTAACAACCTTGAATATCTGTATCTCTTGATGCATTTGCTGGCAATAGTCAATAAAACTTCAAAGTTTAAAAAAATACAATTGACTTTTAATGTTACAGTTATTTAAAAATATTTCCCTGAACAACAACACTGTTTTAAATCAAACTTCAAAAATGGATCTTTGATATTGCTAGAGGTGCTGCGCTTTACTCATATTACTGTGCTTTCCTAGCTCACTTTATTGAAGTTATAAATCACACAGCTTATACTTATTGGGCACATTCAGCTCTGCTTACACAGCACTTCAGTAAGTCTACTTCTTTTATCATTTACGCGAGAGGTTGAATAATAATGATGTCATAAGAAGAGTGGCCTTAATCTTGGTTAGGTCATTTCCATTTCTACAAAGGTTTTTAGTGGGATCTAAACTACTGTGTAATCAGAACCACTGTAATTGCACTTGTCTTAAAATTCCAATTGTCTCTAGCAATATAAGAACAGAGAAATGTAATTCTGGACATAATCCAAAGCTATTGCTTTTTCTTTACATCAGTCATGGGCAGCAGAAAAAAACAAGCTGAGAAAGTACAAAGATTGAAAAAATTAAATCTGTTTTATTGCTATTTACCAGTAGCACACAGATATATGCAAATAGTTCTTTCATGCTTTATATCCAATTAAGCTTTTACCTGTGAGCAAATCAAAGCCTTACATGCATCCCTTGATTTTGGTTTTGTTCAGTTTTAGCATAAATGTCAGAATTGTAACCACATTTTTTATTTCCCATAAAAAGTCTGTAAAAATAAAGTAACTTATACATGGAATAACCATTTGACTAGCTGGATTTCCATAATCATAATACGCAGATATCTGTGTCATATATCATATGTAAATGATTATTCAGTTCAATCAAATTAAATTGAATATTATGCAGCTGGGATGACAAATCCAGGCCGAACAATGACTGCATGGGTATATATAAAAAGTCAATGTGTAGTTTTACAATTGTCCTGACTGTATGAGAAGTCTGGCCTGAATTAACAAAGCTGGGAGAAAGAATTGGTATTAGCATTGGCACAGTACATTTACAATTACTGGAAATATGAGTTTTTAAATTTTAAACAACACAGAAAATATGCCTAGTCACCGGGTTTAAAGGATACAGAAAAAGCTCTACCATGGATCTCTAGGTAAGTTCAGAAATATTTACGAACAAACGATAAACACGCATTTGTTTTTGACCTTTAAATTCTTTTAAAGGTCAATAGGCTAAATTATTACAACCGGAGGGGACCAAGACCTTGTTTTTGTCCACTTGCAACAATCATTGGATTGAGATGTATGGGATTTTTTCTAAATTCCTAGCAACTACTTTTGTTTCCTTGCCACACAATATCGTTTTGAATATAGGATATTTTCATCAGCTATAAAATCAAAACTTACAAGTGTTTGGCTGTGCCAGGCTGGGGCAGACAAGGCTGCAAGGGGCAACACACAGCCAATCATGCATGTTGACGAAGTAACTCTAAGAAGTCTGCATAAC
>NC_092860.1:112943822-112947106 GCF_032062135.1 Pyxicephalus adspersus | reverse complement strand
AAACTCTAAAATCCCAAACTAAAATGGTTTCTTTCTTATCTATCATCAAAAGAATTCTGACTTGTTTGGTGATGCTCTTGTGAAAGCAGCCATACCTTGCCTCTTTGTCATACACTAATTCAGGGTAAAAAAAAATCTAAACACTATTTAAGTTGTTATCCTGGAACTACACATGGTACTCAAGTCAGGAAATGTCTGCTTCCATCTGAGATTATTTCCACAGGGATTTTGTATCTTGGTACAGTGCCACTGTCTTACCTTAAAGTGAGCCCATGCCCTGTCCATGCAGAGCAAATTAACAGATTCACTTTAATGCAGCTCTCCCAAGCAGCATATGTTTTCTTTGAATTTCATCGTATTTTGTTCAGTCTCCAGGAGTGAAAGGGAACTCCTATGTATGTTGTGAGGGGCCACATATTTGAAGGTACCAAGTAATTCTTTCAGCAAAAAAAAGTATTAGCTACTAAGTGTTGTTCATGGGGTTTAAAGCTAACCTGTTGATTCTCTCATAATGGACAAAGCACAAGTTTGCTATAAAATAATGTAACTTTAAAAGAATGCAAAATCCACTTAGAAATGGAAAAAATATTGGATTTGTTTGATAATAAAATGGTTGATTTACTATTGGGGTTTAGATTGTTTACTTAGCAAAAGGAAATATTACTTTGCAATACATAATTCATATAGTGAAAATTAACTTTGCAAAGAAAAAAATCTTGTGCAATAAATAAAAAAATGCTTGCAAGCGATTAGATAACTTAAATTGGCAGATTGATCTTATTTACTTGGCCAAGTAAATTATATTTAAGAAAAGTTCATCTACAAAGTTTCTCAAGTTCTTCACAAGGTTTTAATGTATAGAAAAGTATAAACACACCAAAGGGCTGTGTCTTGGCTCATTGCAGCATCCTAAGGACAGAGTAAAAGTGAGGTGAAATTGAAAGCAATGTAAAAAATTGCTCTGCTATTTCTAAGATAAGAAGAAGCCTGTTGTTGAAATAGATATATCTGCAACTGAAATGACAGATGGTCTATTACAAGTTTTAAAGCTGTGTTACAAAAGCATTTTAAATCATTTACACAGCTGGAAGTAGACTATAGCTATACTATAGAATTGCAGTATTTAGGAGTTTGCACACCTTTTATTGAGCAATTTACACACAAAAATAATAGAAAAGAACAAGGGCAATCACCAGAAGTGCAAACTAGAATTTAATTGCACACCTACTTAATGTAATATTAGATGTACACATCACAATACCAAAAAACTGTAAAAACCCATAATGCTTGGATACAAACATAGTGAGTACAAGTTTAGATTGAATTTGTAAGTACCTATATTGTTCCAAGTTTAGTATATGTCCTGCCAAAGTGAGAGAGGGTCATTAGTACAGTAAATACCTGTGATGCAAATGCAAGACAGTAAAACTGAAACTTTGTTTATAACCAAAGTGGGAATTTATTTTGATGGTATTTAACTTGAGAAATGCACCAACCTTTTCTTCAAAAATAGAACAATGCTTGATGGGTCTAATTATTGACTCCATTCATATATATCCAAAAGATTCTCACAACTCCTAATTCATTGCCCCATGTGTTTTAAATTTTAGTAAATATAAGCTAGCCCATGAACAAATTACCTAATCATGGGAAATATTGGGTTGCAAGTTGTCAATGTGGGGTGTCTCCTAAAGCAAAGTAAGTGCTTTCTCTGAGTTATATTTTAGCTTTTGTTCTTGTACTTATTGCTGTACCTGAAAGTTGCTCAAAAACTGTGAGGAAGTTCACATGCAACTAAGTGGCAAAAAAAGAAGGTTAGGAATAAGTTAAACAACAAGAATTCCCATTTTTTTTTTAAAAAAAAACTGTTGGCTTACTAGAAAGCTAGATTTGTTCATCAACCAGATAAAAAAAAATACATATGTTGGGCTGTGGTGTTAAGATATGCCACCTCTATACTGTAACTAAAGATTTTACTTGATCTGGCTATGGCTCTTCTATTGGCTGGTTCTAGGATTTTGCTTTCTCATAAATTTTGTGCTTCCAATAGCGTGGGGTTAGGGAATCTTCCCAATTATATTTTGGGAGTTGAAAAACCATTTGAAAGATATTTATGAGAAGCTTACGGCTATACTTCTGGATACGTATGATACATTTTTGATAACTTGGCAGTCTTGGATAGCATTTACGTTTCCAGTAGCCTTTGACAACATTTTGCTTAGGATTTAAAGATGGAGATACATAAGCTGCTTGGACCTTCATGAGCAGACCACAGTTTCCCCCCTCCCTCTAAATTGCTCTTTTCCTCTCTTGACCCCGGTTATTTTCAATCTATACACTGTACATGTTTGTTTTGGGTTTTCTCACTTTTTATTTTGCCTTCCTGTTTTGTATATATTTGCTGCAACAACTCTGTTTACTTTATCTGAGTGTAATTTTTGCTTTTAGAATTCATTTTCAAAAAAACTTTTGTAAAAAAAAAAATTAACTAAGCACTGTGTTTCATCTAATAAGACTGCTGGCACTGACAATATTCTGCAAACAACTTTGCACCATGAACAACTGATCAAATGTTTCATGTGACCCTTTTATGTTCTGCATGAAGAGATACCTGTATCTGGACTTATCTCTCCTTACATCTTTATAGTAGCAGCTCTATCAGTATATAAAAACCAAGTATATAAATGCAAATTATCATGTGCCTATAACACAATAAGCAAAGGCTCAAAGCATAATCTGCAGAATTTATAATGCAATGTCTGCCACTCACAAATCTGTCTCACTGATAAAAGGGCTAAGTAAAAAGATGTGTTATAGCTAAGGGCAGAAATATCGATTTTATTTATTAGTTCCTGTGATAGAAAGCCAGCTTAACTTAAATTCTGGACGACAAATAACAACCCCCTGTCAATGGGAATATTATTGGAGTCTTCTG
This sequence comes from Pyxicephalus adspersus, assembly GCF_032062135.1. Taxonomy (NCBI): domain Eukaryota; kingdom Metazoa; phylum Chordata; class Amphibia; order Anura; family Pyxicephalidae; genus Pyxicephalus; species Pyxicephalus adspersus. Next base: position 112,944,171 of record NC_092860.1, on the reverse strand, counting down.
AACTCCCTACAGCAAGAGAAAACCACCCTGGCCGATAAATAATCTTTTGTTTACAAAACACATGGCTGTTCTACCAATCACTAATCATGGACACATCATGGCTGACAGCACAAAACAAGTTTTTAGATTATGCTAAAAAAGACAGAATGACTGGGATAGAAAAGTGCAATTTGACATGATGTTACATAATATTCTTCTTGGTGTTATATTTCTTCTGTGTTATGTAGCTTTCACTGTTACCGTGTTTCCCCGAAAATAAGACCTACCCCGAAAATAAGACCTAGCACTTTTCCCCCAACCTGCCCTAATATAAGACCTACCCCGAAAATAAGACCTAGTAGAAAAAGAA
>NC_092860.1:112918854-112942657 GCF_032062135.1 Pyxicephalus adspersus | reverse complement strand
GTTCTTATACCGACACATAGGGTTTGATATTATGAATATTAAAATGTATTTATACAGCACCAACATATTACGCAGCAAGACATTGCCCTCCTCCCAGGATATTTTACACTCAAGACATTTAAAAACATGTTCAAGTGGTGCAAGCTCATTGACATGTGCGATGTCTGACTTTCTACTCTAATACACACAACTCTTAAATAGGTCCTATCCTGTTTAAAAAAAGAATGGCACTTTCATATTTGTCATCTGTGTCTTTCATACCAACCTTTCAGTTGGACCAAGCCACTATAACTATCTCTTTTAATTCTCCCATTACTAGAAATTATTGGGCAAATTTCATTTTTACAATAATTTCATGAAAATGGTACTCATGTTCACCATGCAGTGAAAATGCATCCTCTTTAAACTAATAGAGTGTTGTCAGGTGTCACTGCAAAGCGTAATGAGCCTGCACAGCCATTCCTAGCAACTTCAACCCTCCTATCCCTATACAAGGTACAGACTGTGAGTTTCTTTCTCATTATGTTTCTTGTTCTAGATGAAGGCAGTGAGGATGAGTCAGGGAGACAGAGCTTTGTATCTATACATGAACCTTTGTGACTATAAGAAAACAATCTATAGCATAATTACGTTCTCTTTGGGCAGGGTCAGTTTTGTATTGAGGTAGAGACTTAAGGCTCCTATCTGCTGATAGAGACAGCTGCTCCTCCATTATTAGCTGCTGAGGCCTCATAGCACAGTGAGGTAGAAACCTTCAATATTGTTTAAAACAATCCTATTCAAGTCCACAACATGGTAGACAAAGACACAGGTAAGTAAGTTACATTTTTACAAACTCACAAAAAATTCCCTGGAAGAAGTGTAATATAAATAGATCCCTATGATGACATTTTTAAAAAAAAAAAGATTGTGCATATTGTATTGCTGGGACATCATTGGTATGATTTTCCCTATTTATCCCCTACCCACAATCCCATACATCACTTTCCTCCTTCACATACCTCCAAAATGGAAGCAAAATGTATTGCAATTTATTCAGAAGAATCTGATCAGATTTGGCTTTCCCAGCATCATGACAAATTATATATTTTTTACCCTGCTTTCTAATACCACCTACAATTTTTAGAGGACTATCAAACTATCCTTGACACTGCTCTGTTTCCCCAGGTATTTCTGCCAATAATGATTGTCATATCAGTCAAGCATACAATAGCCCAATCCTGAAAAATCCAAACAATTTTTATTTGTATCTATTTTTTATTTACAGGGTCAAGGTAGTAGTAGCTTATTGGGCATGGAAGTCACTGCTAGGCTGGATTTCTGCTTAACCAACAATAGCAGTGGCTAAGAGAGGCAAAGATGCCATGAGTGGCATGTAGTAAATTACACATTTTATGTGTATTAACTATACAAAGTCAACCTCCTTGTTGACTTCCCTGCACAATGTGTGTGTGTCTTGATGGATTGGTATATTGTGTATAGTTAATGCGCTCTGTACACTTATAACCAAACCTCTAGGGGAAAGTTTAACATTGTCACTTTTAAGCAAAATTTACTATTTTATTCTGTCTATATCCGGTGAACTATTGTCCAGTTTTATCTGATCTTTGTTTTGTAATGTTTGTGTGCAAGGTGTCTGCATCATTTATTGATCAATAACAACAGACCTCCAATGACAAGTATTGCTTACTATTCCTGCATTGCTTCTGCTAAAGGCCAATCATTGTATCCTATCTTCAAGTCTCCTTGCAAAATGGACCAGACCAGGATGCTCAACAGCAGTTGGCCTCATAGGTCAGAAAGTATAAATCTAACCCTTACCACATGAACTATACAGATTTAAAGCAGTAAAAATATTTTTTGCAAATCATAGACTATAAATAACAAATATCTGTAACAAAAAACAGGCATTAGAGAACCAATAAAAAGATTTAGAGGTGGTTACAAGCTGGATAAGCAACATTCTACAACAAAGCTGTTTTAAAGTCCAGTAAACAACTTCAAAACGTCTTCAGTAGTCTTAACAGCATATTTTAGATAAGTGAATTCTTCAAGTTTCTGACATAATAAAAACATCAAGTAATGGACAGAAAAAAGGAATTTATTATTGTGTCTTTCTTCCTACAAACACTGCTTTTTTGTTTAAGCTTCTTGCAATATTCTAGTTCCTGTAAAATGGTAAATTGATTTGACGTTGCTTTCATTTCATGTAGCAAACCAATCTACCCTTACACAACAAAATCCACAGGGTCTTTAAATCAGACTGTCACAGAACAATATTTTTAGCTTTGTGGTATGCCCTTGTCTTTATTATTTACATGGGCATGAATATAGTGTCAGATTTCTAAGCACATCACCGATTTTATGGTTATTTGTGCTTTTATAGTATTGTGATACAAGCACTGCCATCAAGACATTTCATCATAATGGAGTATGCAGTGATGTTAATGAGAATCCCTTCACAATAAAAGCATTCTTTGTGACATATTCACGCTTCACACCAAATACCATTTTACCTAATGCTTATGTTCTTCTGACATTTTCACATACTTTGCTTGAGTTTAGGACTATTAGCATTGAGCTGAAATAGCAAGAAAAATATTTCAGAGGAATAGTATTGTTAGGAAACACACGTATTGTAGGCAGTGGGAAACACAGAAGAGAATGAAAATTAATTACAAGTTTTTCTAACCCAAGGGATTATATGTTTCATGATGTTTCTACAATTTTTCTGCTGGAAATAAGGTGTTTAGTTTACTGCATTAAAACCTTCCCCACTGTTTACAGGTAGAAACATTCCACCCCTTAATCCTGAGCATTTAGTATGTTACAACCCCCAACGAAATATATATTTAAAAAAAGATATCTTAAGACTTATGGAGGTCCTGCTATGGGTAATGTTAAAGTAGATGTAACCTCAATTTTATTGAAAACAAGACATTGCCATTTTCTTTATTTGTTTTCACCCTTTTTATTCTTTTTCAACTTTGTTATCCTTTTTTGCACTTAATTGCATTTCCAATGTACTCCTCTCACAGGAGGGGTTAAGAGTAAAATGTTAACCCAGAAGATTAAACACACACACAAATACTACTAATTCACTGATACATTCCCTGAAAAAGGCAATATATTCCAGTTTACTAGGCAACCACCGCATCTATTTTTGTTTGTTTTGGTGTTTTTTGTTTTTTTCTAACATTTTTACCTGGAAATTCAGCCAGAGCCTTGTCCTAAAACAGAACTTTCTGTAAAAAAAATACTTTATTGGTGGAGAGCCGTTGATCCCCCCACCAAGGGTGTAGTCATAAACAAAGAAAAGGGGGCACAGCACGTGCCTGCCCCACTAAACCCCTGCCTATGTGTCACTCAAAGGGGAAGAAACTTCCCCCTGAGTGATGTCATGATACCAGAACCCCCCCATTCTCTCATCGCAGGTCTGACCACAACCCACCCACCACCCTGAGCCTGCATTTCCATACGGTAGACATGGTCCATGGCTCTGGCTGGTGAGTGCCCCCCCCCAACAAGGTCCTTCTCATGACCCCACTGTGGGGGCAGACCGGCCATAGCCACGGACCACTAAAGAATTTTTTTCAAAATAAGAGTGTGCACAGTGTTCCTACCCGTGCCGGCCCCACTACACCCCTGCCCCCCCACGATCCTAGTCTAGTCAGTCCCGCTCTGTCCCATCTTCTTCTTCTTACATCACCTGAACCCACACTGCACAGGGAAGCCTGTGTCTGCCCAAGCATCTTTTGACAGGCATGCAAGTTTCCCCATCAGTCCTTACTGCCGCAGTGGTAAAGAAGAAATTTGAAGTGTCCTCCCCTTCACTTACTGCGCACAAGGTCAGTGCCATTCATTGACTTCAGTGGTATTGAGTAGATCTGTATTGCAAGGCAGTCAACTTTGATTTTGGTTTTTGTTACCTGTATTCATTATACTAGATTATTTGCAAGCACAGCATGTATTACGGCAAGCATTGAGCATAGCTTCTACTGGTGGTCTTAACTTTATATATTCTTTGCTACTTGCTGCTGTCAGGGGAGCTCCTATTTATTGAGCCTGATTTATTAAAGCTCTCCAAGGCTGGAGAGGATACACTTTCATCAATGATGCTGGGTGATCCAGCAAACCTAAAATCCTGGACCAGATCCATTCCAGGTTTGTTGGATCACCCAGGTTCACTGATGAAAGTGTATCCTCTCCAGCCTTGGAGAGCCTAAATAAATCAGGCTCATTGTGTCACATTATTACAGTTGTGTAGTTGAAATTGTGTAGAAAGATGAAGAAGAAGGAAGTGTACCCTTAAAAAACCAAACAAACATGATTTTGGTTTGTACATTGTTGAATGGCTGAAGTCAGTAGGCAACTTCACCTCACTCACTAAATTTATTGAATTATCCCTTGCAGAGTGTTATGTAACAGTCTAAACATATTTTGTCGATCTTCCCATTGTGTTTTGTTGTAATTTTCAAGACCTCCAATCTGTAAAGAAGGATTTGTTTATTTCAAACATTGCACGCTATTGCCACTGATTCCAACATCTATTATTTATAAGTCATGATATATTTTAGCACCAAAATACACTTAATTCTATAAAGTTTTGGTTTATTTTAAAACTGCTTTTATTGGTTACTGTTTTTTTGTAAATAGGTGCATACTTATGTTGAATATGTTGATCCCCACTTGTTTTTATTCCTATTCAAGGGAAGTTGTGTTATGAAGGTAATGATTCAGCATTAGTTCCATTCTGGTGCCTATACCTATTTTAATATGCTTCAGTTTTTAAATTATATTTCCACACTTATAATTCAACTGTAAATTTCACTGAGATTTATTCTTTTCAAAGCCTAACTCCAAGATAACCAAAACTGTTATGAATGGATTGCTGAAGCATATCTGTCAGGTTTTAAATGCTTTCTGTGTACCAACCAAATAGATATACCTGTAAAATTTTAAATGCTGTCTGTGCCCTGATACATTTTCTTCTCACCACATGTTTTGTCACCTGGACATGAAATAAAAGTTCTAGCTTCCAGCTTCACCATGCAGCTTAGTTTATTTTTACACCTTAGTAGAATCTATTTTAAAAAGTAATTGTCTTTTTTATACTTGAAAACGTAAAGCATATCCTCTGTTGACATTAACAGTTAAATACCGTTAAATACACAACATTAGTCCAAATAATTATTTTTTTATACTTTTTTATGTTAACAATGTTCCCAGACTAGAATAAAAGAAGAAAATGTGTAAAAGTCACATTGGCATAAGTTTTAAAGCAAAACAACATCAGTATTTGACGGAGCAAAATAGTTTAAATATCTCACATATTAGTTATGCTGATGTTATATGGCTTATCTTTTTTAAATAAACTTCCATTATTTGACATTAGATATATTATCTTAAATAAGAGGATAATTTATTTTCTTTACCAAAGAATTCATCATATTTTAATCTTTGTTGACTTGTCAAATAATGACAGTGAAGAAAATTAAATAGATCACAGATAAGTAATCTGAAATTCGGAATTTAAATTTACTTATGCAAACTTTAGTTTTATAGATTGATATGAAATGTGATTTGATGAAAAATAAATGTTAATGTGATTCAGGCAAATGACAAATATTGTCCAAGAGTACAACCTAGAAATTGTTCTATTATCAATCATGAAAACATTTGTGTTTCTCAACCAAGCGTTGTGAAAATGGATGATATGAATTCTGTCTGTAATTCTCAGTGTAAGTTATAAGAGTGGGGTATTAAAAACACAGACAAATCGTAATCTTCAGAAAAGATGAGTGAAATGATTGACAGGTAGGATCCTAACCAGGAAACAAGGAAAAAATACATGTCATGCTATGATCTTGTTTTAAACTTCATCCTGGGCACAGAGTAATTTTTCGGAAGGAGCCCCTGTATTTTTCTTAGAACATATTTTCTTTAATGGAGCTTTTAACACCTGCTGTTTTCTAGATATTACTTCTATCTTATTGCTTTCTGTTGTGCTTTATTAATGATTTTTGGGTGGATATTGTAAACTGTAATAATTGTTTTTACTGCTTATGTATTTTGTTGTGGCATGTTGAGTTGCCAAGGTTTTATTTCAAGAATTCTTATAGCCAATGTAAAGGATCTTTAATTAAAATATTGGGGTCTATTTATATATGCTTTTACTCAACTTTTTACCTAAAATGTTCTAATTTTTCACACTGGGTAAGAAAAATGTAAAAATTATGAATAAAAAAAAAATTCACTAATTTGGTAATTGAATCTAATATACATCATGTGTAAATTGTGAGTACATGTTGGGTGAATCGTGGGTGAAAATATTTATCATAAAAAATGTGATGTTTATTTATACAGGAAATAGATGTAAACCTAATTTTTCAGACCAAATTGTCACATAGGAAGTTCACAGATTTCTGTCACCACTCACTAAGGAACTACTGTTACAGAAACTATGGGCTCTATTTATAAAACAGGGAATCAGACATTCTTTCAAACATTCCCTTGTGGGAATCAATTACTGCCATTGAAACACATTGGCATTAGGGATTCCTATGTGTCATTGAGTATGGTGGATCCTTGTCACCAGAAGTGACATGTTATTCTCACCAAGGTACAACCCTGGTACTTCCATTAAAATTATCATTGACAAACAGAATTTATATAGCACCAATATATAAAGTGGAGCTGTACATTAGGGATGGGTTGCAAATGACAGGCAAATGCAGAGAGTGACACAGGAGGAGGAGAGGAACCTGCCCAAAAGAGCTTGCAATCTAAGAGGTGGGGAAAGCAGCACACAATAGGAAGTCAACCCATTACTACCATAGTTATTGAGTAGCTAGGGTATGCTACTGAAACAATGGAATGCAACACTCTAAAAATGTCAAATAATGACAAATGATTAGTGGGCAGAACCATGCATATTACAAATGAATGAAATCAGCCATGATAGTTGGAGGACAGGACAGATAGGCCAAACATGTTTAAAAATATGCAGAAGGTCAAGGCAGACCGCAGAACCAGAATCCATGGGTAGGCCAAGCTATAACAAAATAATGGGTGTAGAATAAAATAATGTTTGGTGAGGCAAAGCCCCAATGCATCAGTCACTCTTTAAAGCGTGCGTAGCTGTAAACTGATCGGATTCATTTTAAAACATACATGATGCAATATATGCCAGTGCTAAAGGAAGAATTATGCTGTTCATGCAGATTCACTCATAGCACTGAAAAATATTTCTTTTTTTCTGTTCCACTACTCCTGCTTGGGTTCTCAAACTGTACCCGTGTAGATCCTCCAGGGGACTGAACATAACAAGATGGCACACCAGAAAAAGCAAAATCTCTGCTTTAATAAATAAAGGTAACAAGGCCTAACTGCTTCTAGCTCTGTGCTACTCATCCAGTAAGCAATGGAGATACATATCCCAGTGTTGCTTGGGACCTTGACGTTCATATTCGAGATCTCTAACTCTAAAGAGGATATTTGTAATCCAAAAGGAAGTTAAATGTTCTCTGAAACGGAACATCATCTTTCCTTTCTGCCAGGCAACAATTTCTCCTGTCCTCAGCTTCCCTTTTGCAAACAGTGCTGGCAGGTTGCGCTGGTTAGCCCTAACGGTTCCATACGCATCTGTTCTGTGTCGCAGAAGGAACTCATAAAACTCAGGAGAGGTGTGGAAATTGTCAGTTATGACACAATAGCCCTGATCTAGCAATGGCTCAATGAGGGATAGCACTGAAGATGTTGCCAATCCATAATGGCTGTATCTGGGGTTGAACTGTGTCCCTTTTCCAGTGTACAGTACTGTATTCCAGATGTAGCCAGATGAGGATTCGCAGAGCATATACGTTTTTCACGCCAAATCGTGCCCTCTTTGACGCAATGTACTGCACCCAGCTGAAGTCTCCCTCGTAAGCAATTGGACTTTTGTCAATACTGATGTCTCTGTCTGGCACATAGGTCTCCTGGAAATTTTTTAGAATCAATTGAGAAACTTCCTACATTTCCTTGAGTTTTGGTGCAGGGTGGGTAGTCTCATCAAATTCTTCATTGTTTGCGAAGTGCAGGTACTTCATGATGGGGGAAAAGCGGTATTCTGGCATGACTGTGCCAAAGAATGGAGTGGCAAACATTTTGTTCTTTGACCAGTACCCCTTCTGCACTGGTTTGCCCACAAATCCCTGCAGGATCACCAAGCCCAATCTTTGGCCATCCTAATTGGGCAGCCGGAATACATTTGGTCCTGGCACCCATATGGGAAGCCAGAATGTGCCCGGTGTGCTATGTGCAGTTCTGTAAATTTTGACTGATGGGCAGTGATCAGGTAGGTATGTATACTTACTGCAGAAGGAACATTTTCTTGAAATCTGCTCTAAAAGAGTTATGTAAAGACTGAGGAATGACCTAACTTGCGTTAGTAATGAGAGCAGCTAATTATTATAAATTGGTGACTTATGTTAGTGCTGGTAACACTAGCTCCCTAAGTAGTTTATTCTTGCAGCTGCTTTTCTTAATTCCGTCTGATATCAGGCAGACAGTTCATGAAAGCATCATTTGTGATATTTGTATACAACATACTGAGCAGCTATCAATATAAAGACAAAATCATTCTGGCTTGTTATATTCATACTTTTTGGATTTCCTTAGGCGAATTGGTAAAATATTATCATCTACAGATCCAATAAATTCCGCATTTCAGTCCAGGCGTAGAAATGTTAAATCATTACAATATTTTCCCAAGGTTGTAAAAAATATTTACGGCAACTACAATTTTTTATTGACTCAAGCAACCTGTTACCCTGAAAAAGTAGATAAACACATCTGCAGAAACCAGCTGAATTCCAGACAAGCATCTAAATATAAATAGATAAGCCTGTTTAACCTGCACAATGAATTGTAATTCTTTGCAGCCAATTTTGCAATCCAGACACCCTTCCAGGCAGCACAGCCAGATGTCTGACCTCAACTTCAGTAATTGTGCAGATTCATCAAAAATACACCCTAACATAAATATTAGACAATTGAATATCAACAGCTCACCCATGAGGCCATGCTTCTGTTCAACCTGTTCTTTCCACCTGTCAGCAATGTGTAGTTCAGCAGTCTAAATATAAGCAATGAAAACAAATTGTCTAGAAAGTGTGAGTGGAGGAATACTTATTTGTAACATTAGAGGGACTTAATTCGAGGCCTTGTCCACCAGTGGAGCTGCTTCCCACTCAGAGGAGCTCACACTCTAACGTCCTTATCATATTCTAAGATTATCTTTTGGGGGGCAAAAGCCAATTAGCCTTCCAGTTTTAGAAAGGAAATTGGAGCACCTGGAGAAAACACATGTAGATAATGATATGGCCATGATTACAGCTTGGGACCTTAGTAATCTAAGGACTATTTAAAAAATCTGAAATTTCCTCAAACGTTCCCTGGTGGGGAAAAAAACAGCCGTTAAAACACACTGGGAATGTCTGATTCCCTATTTTATAAATAGAGCCCTAAGCAATAGGAATTACATCTTAACCACCTTGCTGCCTGTACTAACATGCTAAATCTTTGCTTAGAGAAGATTTATTTAGTTATTTATTGTGGAGACATTATTTTCTGTATTGTAACATATGCTTGTAATAAAACAAAAGTGTTTTTTTATGTTGATACCTCATAATAAACAATGTGGTTTACTGGTCATCTTTTAAAATTAATAATGAACTAATATAGATGGCCTCATTGCCATTTTAAAATGTTCCTTGTTTGAAACTAGTTCAGAGCTCAGAATGACTAAATTATTAGACTGGAGGTTTGTAGTATGCAGTTTGTAAGTCACAGCTTGTTTCCTGATGATTTTAAAAGGAGTCTGACAGAGAAGGGAAATTGGTACAAAGACAGTAAGCACGCTTGACAGGGAAACAAATGAAAATAGAATAAGTTTTGCATTCATATGCAACAATAAACTACTAATGAGATAATAACAGTCAACCTGTATTAAATATGGCATAACTTCTATCAAAACATCTTCTCACTCAGTGGTTCAATGGCATAATGGAAATATAATTTAACCTTTTTTTGTATTATTTTCCATTATATTTAAAAAGCTTTTTTTATTCATGCATATATACTACAGGGAATCTACTGCTAAAGACATCAATCAAAACATAAAGTTCTTTTTGTTTGCAAAGAACAAAGGGGCCAAGCCGAATTCAAGCAATGACATAACAAAGACAAAGTATTATACATCTTAATTTTTAAAGTAAATTAAAGTGTTTTCTACTTCAATATTGCATTCTGAGTTGACATTTGATTAGGACTACACACCCAGACATGCTTTCAAAACTATTTCTTGAAGTTTAACTGGATTAAATGATATATTTCTACTTTTTAAAATAGTCTTTAAAAATCAAATATGATTTACCTTTTCAAAAAGGGACATTATGTTTCCAGTATTACAGCCTGCAGCCTCCTGGCTCTGTACTGGATCTGGAAAAGTTTGCCTCCTATCTTAAAATAGTACTATCTTTTGGTGATCATGAACTTCTTACATTAAAATTGGACGTAAAACAGGACAAGGTCATGCTGTCAGTAGCAGGATTTATTTGAATATTCAATAGTACGTTCAATTTATATTTTGTAGAATTTACCCTAAAATAAAGGCCATATTAGTAATATCACATAAAGCTCCAGTAAAGTCATTTATACTGCTACAATGTCCAGTCAGTTAATTTATTGATTTCCCCTATGTACTGCCCTACTCACATGTCTTTTCATTGTGAATGGGTAAAACAATAAAAATTTGTCAAAAAATTCCCAGCAGCCTCCCCACACATTATTTTGCAACTGTATGATTGAGACATTACCAAAGTTTTGTCTTCTTTAAAGGCATGCAGATTTAAGTCTGCAAGTGTTCAAAACGTATGGTATATACCCAATAGATTCCAGCTACTTGCATGAATTCCCTAAATTGATCTTTGTAATAATTGCATTGCATCTTTCAATTGATCATTATTGTGGTGATACAAAGAAAGATGGCACAGTTTGGTATGCCCAAAGGCCATTTTACAGAATCTACTAAATCTACATACACATTACATTTATATTATGTTATAATTTCAGATCTTGTAGCTTTAAAGTTGGTGGAGCAGTTCATTGACTGCTAAATTAGCCTACATATACAAGCCAAAAAGAAGTGCAGTGGCATGAAAACAATGAGCTCTTGATCAAGACCACAGGCTTCCTCTTCCTGGCTCTCGATTAGATGATTTTGCAGGATGGATCCAGCAAAGGAAGACAAATGTAAAGTTCTCCTCTGCCGGCCTGGTGGGTAAACTGCTTAGGGTCTGTGCTGTCAGAGGTCTGAAGTGCTCCTTATGTGAACATAGGATTCTGATGTAAGGGGGGTATTTGTGATGTAAAGAGATGGGGGTACCCCCTGCCTATTTATTTACTATTCAAACCAATCTACAGGACACTCTGACACTTACCAACCTCTTTATAGGACAACCTAACACATAGCAACCTCTCTAAAGGGCTTCTTGATACATAGTGACCTCATTGTCGAACCTCCTGACATAAACCAACCTCTCTATAAGACTTTCTTGAGACCCTGGAACCACTCTGTACACAATCGTGATCAAGCTTAGTGTGACACAAACTTCTGCTAAAAGTCTGTGTCCTGCCCAGTGGTCCCCATAAATCCAGTCTGCAGCTTGTATCCTGCCCCACTTGGCCTTCTAAAAGGGATAAATGGCTGAGATTGGTACCAAGAGAATGGCCAACTACATGTGGAATCATTACCCTGACAACAAACCATTGTCTATCTTTCACACTGCTCTGATGTAAACTACTTAGAACGCTCATCTTTTAAGCAAATTTTGCCTAAAAACCAATAATTCTACAAGGAACTGTCTACATTAAAAAAAAAAAAAAAAAAGTACGGACCAAACCAATATGCAACTTATGTGTGGTAATTTAACTCCAATAAACAGTCAATAGTCTCCAATTATGTATTAAAATACTTGTAGTTATGGCTTGGTAATGCCATAAAGGTAAACATGTTTTTGTCTGACTAGAAACTCCAATAATTCCAGGGCTACATTTCCACTCTAATGTACGTCATTGCCATGCATTATAGAACAACGCAAGCATTTTGCACTGCTGTCCATTAAACACTGACCACATTCATTACATTGAAATCCATGAAGCAGTGCATTGTAGCAAAGCGATGCACAGTGCTGCAACACACATAGTTAAATTGCCAGACATTGTTCTCTATGTGTTGTTTGAGCATGGTTAGGAGGGGGAGTTGGAGCAAAGGGGGGTGACGAAGTGGAGGAAGCGAAAAGAGGAGTGAAAAAGGGGGGGGGGGGGATAACAAGGATCATTCTGTGGCAGGACGGGAGAGAGTGGAGAAAGTTTTGCACAACCTGAGTGAAGTTGGAGCACATGGCCGACAGCGTCAGATCGTGGGCCTGGATGGCTGCAGGAGCAGGTAAATTCTGTGCTGCAGGGGGGGTTGCTCCAGCTCCCAACTCTGGGGGGTTAAATGCACTGCAGCCTTGGCTGGTGCACCTGAGCCCTAAACCCCCTAGGGCTTGTCGCCGACTTGGGAGCCCCTGTAGGCACCCTCCAGGGTCTCCAGCCCAGCAGCTGAGATGGCTGGGAGGAATCCTCCTCCACAGCGGAGTGCTAGGGTGGGGGGGAGGCATGGGCCACAGCCTACCCTCTCCCACCCAATCAGATCTTTAGTCACTGTGCCTGCAGGGCACAGGAGAGAAGGTGGGGGCGACCTATGGGGGGGGGCACCCCAGCAGGGCTTACCCAGTTCCAGAAGGCGTGCAGGGGAGCCACGGGGTTCTGATTGCATTGTAGGGGAGAGTCAGGGCTATCTAGGGCGTGAGGCGGTGGCTGAGGACCATGGTGGCAGGCAGACTGCTTCTGCCTCGATCAACAGGGTGAAAAAGGCTTTGCCAGTCTCCAAGATAGCCGCCAGGGGCCGGAAGAAGGCAGGGCCTGAGGCGCGGCCTGGAAAGGATTGGCGGGCTGCCTCGGTCTCCTTTGAAAAGAGGGAGACGGGCCCTTCGTCAGTGGCTGGGCGGGTCTACGTGATTACGCAGGCTGAAGACAAGGAGACTCCGGAAAGTGTTCCTAGAGTAGCCGGCCGGCTTGTGTATGATGCGGTCGACTGCAGCAGGACCTGGGAGTCCAGCAGCGCGGCTGGGAGGCATTAACTGCAGCTATTGGAGAGTGGTGCAGCCGGTGGCTTCCTGCATGAGTTTGGATGTGTCTGGGGCCGCACCTGAAGATGACCTGTCAGAGGGTGAAGTCGAAGCCGATGAGACTGAGGGTCTTGGGGGGGGCTTGTGGGGGGGCATGGTGTTAGAGGCATTCTAAAGGGGAGAGGGGGGCATGCAAAGGAGGGGGTGGACGAGGGACAGAGCCTTGAGTTGGGGGTGGGGGGGAGCACAGCAGGGTGGCCGGCTCCCTCTGGCATGTGGCCACATAGCAATTTGGGGGATGGGGCAAAAGGGGTGGTTTATGTGTGCTTTTAAGGGAAATTGGGGGCACATTTGCAGCAGGAGATGAGGGATCAAATATGGAGAGGTGAGTTTGTGGACCTGTTTTACCTTGTTGCCACTAGGGAGGTTTAACTTGGATAGGGCTCCGGGCGAGGGGAAGAAGGAGGAGGAGTCATGTCGGCACAGCGTATGTTTGCAGGTTGGTTGCAGGCGTTCGCGATATTTGCCAGTGTACTGGGAGAAAAGGACCCAGGGAAGTGTTCTGCCCTGTTCTGGTATTTGGACACCATTAGGGAGGTGCAGAGGGTGTACGAGGACGTGGCATGGTTTAGATATGATGAGCAGTTTCGGCAGCGCAAGGCCTTTCCTCCTTCTATCCGTTGGGATCATAAGGACATTGGGCTTTGGATGAAACTGATAACATTGGTTAGGAGTGGGTGGGCGCGCTGCCCTTTTTGGGGGGGGACGGAGGTCCGTCATCTTTCGGGCCCTCGGTCTTCTGTAAAAAGGGTGTGTGTTTGGCCTTTAATGAGGGGGGCTGCAAGTTCGGCAGTGCTTGTGGACTCGAGCACAAGTGCGCAAAATGTGGAGGGATGCATGGAGCATCCCGCTGCTTCAGATTCGACTGGGAAAAAGGCCCGGATTTTGCTGGAAAAAGGGATGACGCAGGTGAAGGTAGGCCCATGCGGCCGTTCTTAAGTAGGTATCCGGACAGGGCTGCAGCAAAGCTCCTGGAGTAAGGGTTTTCAGTGGGCTTTCGGATTCCTTGTTGCCTGTGGGAGCCACCGCCATTGGCAAGGAATTGGAGGTCGGCTACAATGCACCCAGGGGTGGTGAGGTCGAAGCTGTGTAAGGAGGCGGGGCTTGGTAAGATGGGAGGCCTGTTAGTAGTGTCACTGTTAGGGGTAGTGCCTAAAAAGGAGCCGAATAAGTTTCGGCTCATTCACCATTTGTCTGTCCCGGCGGGGGCATCAGTTAACGAGGCCATTGACCCTCAACTTTGTTCAGTATCTTACATGTCCTTTGATGCACTAAAATGGTTTAGGAGGTTTGGGAGGGGGTCCCTTTTGGCGAAGGCAGACATAGAGGCAACCTTTTGTTTATTGCCGGTTCATCCAGATAGTCAAAAATGTTTAGGTTGTACTTGGGAAGGCGCCTTTTATGTAGACCGCTGCTTGCCAATGGGATGCTCTTTGTCCTGTGCCTTATTTGAAATGTTTAGTACGTTTTTAGAATGGGCAGTGAGGGAAGTGGCTAGAGTGAACTCCGTCATTCATAACTTGGATGACTTCCTGTTCATTCTGCCATTGGAGCAGGCCGGATGTAGAGTAATAGTGGTGACGTTTGAGTTCCTGTTGGACAAGTTTGGGGTCCCATTAGCGAAAGACAAATCTGAGGGGCCGACGACAGAGCTCATCTTTTTAGACATCACAATTGATACCATGGCGATGAAGTGTCGGTTGCCTACGGATAAATTAAAGGTCCTGCAAAAGGAGGTGAGCAGTGCTTGTGACGGCAGGAAGATCACCCTGAGAAAGCTGCAGTCGCCCTTAGGTATGTTAAATTTTGCTTGCCGGATCATGCCGATGGGGCGTATATTTGCGCGGAGGTTGGCTGGGGCTACAGCAGGGGTGAGTTGCCCAGGGCACATTATTCGGCTGAATAAAGAGCTGCGGGAGGATCTGGTCCTCTGTAAGCAGTTCTTGGGTGAGTACAATGGACGGTTGGTGTGGATGCTTACTGATGCGGCAGGATCAGCAGGTTATGGGGCATTTTGGCAAGGAAAATGGAGCGCAGAGGTGTGGCCAGAATTGCAAAAGGTGGCGGGGTTGGTGTCCAGTTTGGCGGCGTTAGAATTGTTTCTGATTGTGGTGGCTCTGGAATTGTGGGGTAAGCAGATCCGCTTTTGTTGTGATGATTTGGGGGTAGTGCAGGTGGTGAATGCTTACTCGCTTCATCGCCGCCAGTGATTTGTTTTTTTTAAAGCAGTTGTTTTTTTTTGTTTGCGCTGGAATATTGCTGAGTGTGTAGTTCATATTCCTGAATCTGTTAGCACCATTGCCGTTTCTTTGTCTTGGTTGCAGTGGGATCTTTTTCGGCAGTTGGTTCCTGAGACCGAGAGTCGGTGTTTCCCATGCCCGCAGAAGCTGTGGCAGATTCCATTGGAGTAGTGGCAGGTATGATTCCACGTTCTTTGAGCCAGGCGACTTGGCAGGCCAATAAGTGGTTTGAGGGTGTGTTGGCTTGTGTTTTTGTGCTGATTGTGGGGGGTTAGGACGGAGGATAATATGTTGGGGATTTTGATTTACTTTTTGTGTAGATGTTTTGAGAAGGGGGTATCGGTAGAGGTTTTTGAACAGAAAATTAGCTGGTTTGGCTTTTTTATTCATGTTGTTGGGGATCAGGGAGATACAGCAGTATATACAGTGGGATAGGAGTCCTAATGTAGTAGTGTTACATGCAGGGGGAATGATCTGGGGAAGAGACCAGGGAGGGAATTGGCGTGGGACATAAAATGGGATATCCTGAGATTGTGTACTATGTTGCGGGGGGTTGTGGTGGTCTGGTCTAATGTGGTAGCCAGGACACAATGGCATGGGGCGCGATCGTTGCCTGGTTTGAACAGGGCCAGGGTCAAGTTGAATAAGACGGTGAGGGTTTTTTTTGCCTGTAATGGGGCCTGGTAGTGCGTCACAGGGAGCTTGGAGTGGATTGTGGTTTGTACTTGGAGAAGGATGGGGTGCGCTTGTTGGCAGTGGGAATGGATCTGTGGTGTTTGGGATTACAAGATAGAATCCAGAGGGCAGTTTGGGTTTGGCAGGGTGCACAAGGGCAAGGGGGCGCACTTGTGGCACCGTGGTGGTAAGGTCCTCGAGGGAAGGTGGTTTCTGGTCAGTTTCAGTGGGGATGAGAGGCTCATCTTCGGTATGGGTCTCTCTGGAATTTTGGTTATTGGTACCTTGATGGGTCTTGGTTGAAATAGGCTGCGAGTGCTGCTGATTTTGATCCTGAGCTTGTGGTTGCGGCTGGGAGCATATATATCATGACGGTGCAGACCCAAATAAGTTTGGGGTTCTAGTAGAGGGAGCCTTCGAGGACCAGTAACCTGGAGAGTGGGTTTAAGTCAAGCTTTTAAGTAAATGCGTTATTTATGTATTTGTATTGTTATGTATGCTAATTATTTTTCTATTTGGTTATTTATGGTTATTTATTTGATTTGGTTATTTATGGAGATGTTTATATAATTAAATTGTTTAAGAAATTGTTGTTTAATAAAAGGCCTTTCGACCGTTTAACCATCATTTTGGTATGGTGTCATTTGAGGGGTTTTTAAGGGGAGGGCACTGTATGCGGGGTCTCTGCCTTGTCACAGTCATGTTATGCACTGAACCAAACATAGCGTGAACAGGCCCTAAATCTTATATTTAAATGGAAAGCCTTGTCATGCACAAGTCATTTCATAAAGACATAAAATCTATATTTTGCACCACTATGATGTAGTCACATACCAGCACATGCGATTACTCCTAATCTCTCAAACTGCGTCTAATCAAATAGAGAGAACAGATGAAAGATTTGCTTGATTACCTTAACTGACCTACCAATGACAATTAGTCATTTCTGTAAAAGTTGTAACGCATTTCAGTTTAGAAACTTGAACTATTAAACTTACCATATTTGCAATTTATTCACAAAAAGAATTGTCAGTTTATTTTAAGATAACAGAAGTTAAACCAGGCAAATTAGATAAAATATGTTCTAGGCTGGCAGGCCTGTCACTGATGACAGCACTGTTTGTATGATTATTTATTGTTGTTCCTGTTTTGTTTATATTTTTCTCTTAGTAAATCGAGGAAGACACTTCAAATGTCATTTCTTACTGCAAGGCACTGTTTGCTTTTATGGGTCTCTAATGTCTTTAAATACAACAATGTGGCAAGAAATGTGGCTTCATTCACTGCATTATGCATTTCTATCCTTGATACTAAATACATTTGATTGTGAAGCTCCCAATTTCTTCACCATCTATGGCTTTAGTGGAATTCAGGAACAGATGTTCTTTTATAAACAACTATATTTTGCATAAATATGGCAGAACATATTCCTTGGCAGAAAAAAAAATACTGAGTTCTGGATGATTTTGTGAAGAGAAGACTGCCAACATTAGTGTTTTAGATAATAAATATGGTCTTGCAATCTGTCAATGTTCTGGGGAATTAGAAAGAGCAAGTTCTTGGGAAATGATGACTTTGTTGTGAAGATTTCTTATGCTGTATTTTAGTTTTGTTCTTTATACTCCACAATTATAAGCAAGAAAGCATCTTTATTCAGATCTACGGAGATCAATGGGTGGCAGCCATTCCCAACCTTCATATCTAGGTTGAACCCTTTGGAAAAGTTTGAGATCTCAGGGAATCACTGAAGTAATTTTTTGTATGAGAGCTTATGGTACGTTGGTGTGATTAGTGAGCTGTAGATATACCACTTTAAATAAGCACACACCAATTTCATCTTCAATAGAAATTAAGATGATTTCTCTCCATGCTTTTAAAGCATGTTGAAAAGCAGAAAAAAACGTACACATTTAGAAACATATACATGCACACTGCTTAGGTGCTCTTTGCAAAACCCTAACCCATTCTGAATAAATTCTCAGTGCAAAACCCAAATCATTCTACATAAGGGCTCAGATCAAAATGCATTCTGTAGAAAACAGTGCATAGTGTAAAATCAATTCTGAATGAGTGCAAAACAGGATTGTAATAGATGGCCAACGAAAGTTGTATTTTTCAGAATTCAGAAAGTATCAGATAAAATCAGCTTTTTATTGCTCATGACACAAATTTTATTTTCAGTATGTAGAATTTAGCCTCTTACCCTGAGTAGTCTTGCCATTGTGCTGTGTAAAGTCTTCCCCCGTACATCCCAAAGATTCTCAATGGCGTTAAGGTCTGATTGTGGTGGCCAATTAATTAATTGAATTCTGGCATTGTCATCTTGGAATATGCCCGTGCCATCAGGGAGAAAGAAAATCTATGTGGAAAACCTGGTCATTTAGTTTATATAGGTAGTCCGCCTCATTTTTAGGCACATAGCATTGCTAACCAACTAAAGTAACCCTGGATCATAATACTGCCCCCATGGATTTGGGGGCTTTTTAACCAGGCAGTGTATAATGCATGCCAGTGAAAGTATTAAAACCTGAGGTAGAAAAGGTAACAGCAGAAACACAGATATTTTGATCAAATGCTCTTAAGGAAAAGCATCATGTAATAAGTTACATTAGCTTTAATCTTGAGTTTATATTTTATGTATGATTTATGTCTATATGCACTGAAAATGATTCCTGCAGCATTATATTGCCCAATAATAGACTCCTAGGTATACACTGGCGCAGAGGGGTCTGTTTGTTCCCTGTAGTTGAAAATATTTACAAAGGGCGGGCAACTACTATTCCATTTTTTATTCAATTAAGCTAATTGTTCATCAAGCATGATAACTGCCTCACTCCTGAGTTTATGTATACCCATATCATTAAACCCATTATAACAAAATATTTTGTTGACGAGAAAACTAAACTCCCAGTTGTGTGGTCCTGTGTGTTAAATTTCTGTATAAATTGAAGGTATTTCTCTAGCCTACTTTATACTTGTTGTCTTTCTGATATATTGACGGTGATTTAATAAAGCTCTCCAAGGCTTTAGAGCAGTGATTTTCAACCACTGTGCCGCGGCACACTAGTGTGCCATGAGCGATCTTCAGGTGTACCGTGAGAAATTATCCAATGTTGGTTAATTGGTGTGAAAATTTTTTATTTACTGCAAATAATTTGTCTTCATTTGGCTATACCAGCAATGTATAGTGATAGGCAGAACAAAGAAGTTGAGTTCCTTCAGTACAATATTGTTTTAAAGTTAAAATCATTGTCTACAAATTTGCAAGTCAGGTCTTATATTTTTCATGCCTTTTTCCTTTCTCAATAAGTTTAGTACACACAACTACAGAACATGATGAACAGCAGGAAGTTTCAAAGGTGTAGAGTGGAGATGATAGGCATGGACAAAAAAAATGAAAAATGTTTTGGAAATGTCACTTAACACACTCACCCTGCTACAGAGATGTAGTTTATCTGTTAGAGACTTGTTTTTGTTCTTGTTCCAAGTAAGGCCAGGAGGAGTGGAATGTTAATGCACAGAATATAATTTTTGAGTTCTAAAAAAATTCTGGAATAGGTAGGTTAGAGTTCATACAAACCAAGAATACACTTTGCCATCATTCATATCATCCTTTATCAATCTATCTACTTCTTGGCTGTTGTATTTTCATAACAGTTATAGAAAATGTAATATATTCACTAGAATCTGCCTACAAGAAAAGAGCACATAGGACAGATCATTTGTCTAAGTGACCTTTTTTTCTAAAAGTGTCAAAGTCTAGATGAATATTGTGACACAATACTAATGCACTCACAAAAGCATTTGAATATAAATCTGCAGTTACAGGGTCAGTTCCTCCCAAAAAGTTTTTTTATGCTGTAGAGTTGGAAAATTCAGCAGAATCTGACAAATATTCTTATTATTGTCTGATGATTTTAAAGGTTCGGAGACATTGAAAACATGAGAAAAACTTATTATATGTGACAGATTCCTCATGTGACATGTGTTCTCTTTATACCTTAGTTATTTGTATAACAAATTATTATAATTTTATATATAGTTGCCTTCAGCCATCATAACATTAATCATTATGTGGATTCTACTACTTTATTCTAAATACTTTGAAAAAATACAACAATGATAGATAGATAGATAGATAGATAGATAGATAGATAGATAGATAGATCACAAGTAGATATCCTGACTGTACATATATTCATTAATATGGTACTGATGGGAAAAGTAGAGTATATATAAATCCCCAAGGCATCAGTACCATGGTCTTATTTTCTTTTATTTATGCCTAATACAGAGCACGTTAAGAGCTGCTGAATTCTCTGGAGTATACTTTATTGGATCATTTAAGCTGTTCTCCAATGGTTGAAGTCACTCAGCATTCAACACTGTGCCTTACTACACACCTGAGGCATATTTTAATGATTCAATAAAACACTACCTGTCATGTCTTATTGCTTAGAAGCATGTTACAATGCATCTTGTCTACAATATGAAACAATATACCACAGCATTACAATGTCAGCCATCAAAAATTTCTTTTCCAAACAGAATTAATGGTCAAGCACCTAAAATGTGGTTCATATATTGTTCTGAAGTTTGAAGCATTGTAAACTTTGTGCACTATTACAGTATATACAGGTATATTAGTGCTGCAAAACATTTTGTATTTGAATAAAAGGTAAATATTATCATGTCAAACAAAAAAAGTGCAAACAAAATACCGCACTAAAAGTTTAACACTAAAAAAGTTGTTAAAGTAAATTAGTGTGAGTATTTAGAAGACCGTTCTAATATTTATCATATTTAGAGGATATTTTACATCTTTAGTTTCATGTTCAAATATAACCATATATATCATTCTCAAAATATTTTACTAAAAATAAGTTTAACACTAGTCTAGCTTTTCAACTGAGCCACAAATCTCCCATCCTAACTAATTACTGGTCCCTTGACACCCAGCCCCAAGTCTTTTTTTCTGTATACAGAAAGCGTGGACCTTGCTTGAGAGTCCATGTCACTGCAAACATGATGTGAACATATCCTATTAGCTGGTAGGATCCTTGCTGGATCTAGAAGAAAAGCAGCAGTGATATTATAATGCAAGAGGACCATCATGGGAATATTTGCAATGTTGGATTGTAGGCATATTTAAATACATATCTCCCTGTGATATGCATTGAAAAGGATCAGAAGACAAAATTTTGCCCTCTGTGTATTTCCTATAAACTTAGAGGTAATTAGGTTCCTTTTGTACACTTCATATCAATACATTTCCATTGGATAGTTTGAGATTTTAATTAGATCTTTATTGTTTGTATTTTTATGTGTTGTATGTAGTTGATCATACTGTAAGCTAGCCATAAATTATAGCTATGTGAAGCCCACAATGCATATTTTGGCAGAACCATAGAAGTGCTGTTTTAATCTTGCAGAAATGTCGGAGAAAATATTTTTGTGGCATTTAATTGTGCTTGTGTATTTAACCACTATTCATGCCTCTACTATTGCCTGTTCTGAGCCTTTGGCGTCTGCACTGCTGCCCTGGAGGAAGATGCATGGAAAAATAACACCGCTGCAGCCTGTTAGCCAACCACTCCCTTTTACTGCAAGGAATGAAGACAAGTAAATGATTTTTATTTTATTCCAGCAGTCACAGGATGGGTGGGGGCAATGATATGTTTATCCTGGATAATGTAAATGCTAAAGAGGTAGAGAGAGATATTAGGGGTTACTAAATATTCACATATATTAGTTTTCCAACAATTTTTTGATTAGTAGATTATTGTATTAGTAAAACTATAATAATATAAATGTTACATGAGATTTTTTGTTAAATTTGGCAACCTCCAATAACATAACATGGGACAAGGTATAAAGGTAAGCAATGCCTTAAGTTAACAGGTTAAATTGTGAAGGTTAACAATCCTTATATTATACCTGTACAAAAACTTATGTAATGTGTTTTTTATGATAACCTTTTGTTTTATTGAATTTTTTATATGCTAAATACCTGAAAGTGTCTCATTTATTTCTCAAAAGTCAAGAAATTCATTTTATGCACATCCAGCCTCACTGCCAACCAGGGGTTCCACCTCTTGAGGGAAAAGTTTTTTGTTAATCCCTTAACAAACACAATGCTCTCTTTTGAACTATCCTTTTCACGATTCCCCCTCTTAAGGATTATTATTATTATTTAAATGATACATAAAAAAATTAAACAGTTTATCTGGTGCCAGCAGTATTTATTTATCGCCAACATATTACGCAGCGCTGTACAATAAAAAAGGGTTGTGTTAGGAGATGCTCGTCTGTCCAGTGACTCATTGCTGTGTGCCATCGCAGTATAAAAACACTGTTTATTCTGTCCAGCAATGTAATTTGCAGCAGCCAGGAGAACTAAGGTAGCAGCAGACCCTGCTTCCCTTTAGCTGTGCAGCCTGATGTATTTTTGGCATCCCCAGCACCAGCGATTTAAGAGGCAATTAGCTCCTGACTTAGTCTTATATTGCTATTGGCTGCTGGGACTATATAGCGTCTCTGCTCTGTCACCAGAACCTGTTGTAGTGTATAGCTGGGCTAATCTGTGCTGAAATGTGTTTCATCAGATTTACTGTTGCTGACCTTGCGAGTTTTTGCTGCCTGGACTGACATTTGCCTTTGACCGCAACTCTGTTTGTATTTTGCCCTTGTGTACTTCGTTTGGTGGACAGATATTCCATGTATGACCTCCGCTCTGTATTCTGGAATTGTCTCTGTTGGAATCTTGGTACCTCTTTATCTGTGGGCCAGCCGATTCTCAGACACCATGTCTTGTCCTGGGGGCAGCCGAGTTCTGGGAGACGCAACCAGTCTCCGGAGGCTGAGCGGTGGTGAAGTCTTCTGAGGACTGGTGTCCGGTAAAGACTGGTGCTGGCCAGGGCCTTTCAGGTTGCAAGTAACAGACAAATACAGACAGTGACTTAGGGAGAGAGCGAGTACTGTGCCCAGAAGACATTACAATCTAAGAGCTCTTCATATACTTGCTGATGCGATCCTATGCCTCTTTCATCCTGTGTAATCTTTCTTCAAAAGATTGGAGCAACCCTCTGGACCTGATGCTGTCAACGCCCAATCCACCTAGGCCTGGTATGGCAGAGGCATATTTTCATTATACTCCCATTCTCCATTAGACACCTTGACAAACTTTCATAGGATGTGTACCAGGAAACTTTCCCGGTACCAGGAAATTACATAAACAAAATTCCATGGTGCATATATATCCCCATTTCGATCTTATCAGATGGAACTTAGCCCCTCCTCCAAGTGTGGTACTACTGAAGCAAATTTATTTCACTTGGAGTTGCTTTAAGATTAAAGGCTTTTGGAAATCTGTAAGGAGATTTGCCCTGGAACACCTGGTCAGCTATTTACCACAAGCTCCATGTGGGTAATCTTTAGGACTTAGAATTCCAGAAAGCTGTTAAAAAATCTTATGGTTATCTATTTTTATTTAATTCTTTTTTGTTCCTGTCTTCTATTTTCTATTTTTTATATGTAGCTGCTTTTATATGTACCTAGCTGCTCTCTTTGCTCCTCCAATGACCCACTAATGACTTCCTCTCTCATAACCTC
>NC_092860.1:112840051-112918129 GCF_032062135.1 Pyxicephalus adspersus | reverse complement strand
TATATTTATAGAACTAATCACAAAGAAGTCATTGAAAAACTCAGTTTGTATGATTTCTTTTTATGCTGATGATCAGGACAATCACATTGAAGGCTCCAGCAGTAGTCTGCCATCATAAGTCTATCCCATCTGCCCTGATACCTTTCTTCCCCCACCTTTATATCTTGATGGAACCTCTCCCCTTGTTCCTCACTGAAATCGCCAAGGTTTATTGGAAATTTTTGCAAGTGACTATGGAGATAGTCTACCTTTATGCTCATAGTGAAACCAAAATTTTTAAAGTTTAAGAGCAAGTTTTGTACCAGTTATTCATATTTGTGCCAGGCAGAAGCTTCAGTATCAGTCAAGTAACTTGAAAAAATTTGAATCACTTATCAGTTTCCGAATCTGGGGTCCATCAAAGATTCCTGCTTTTAATTTTTTAGTACACAATCCACAAAGAAGAAGAATCTACAAATGTATTTGAAGCAATCACCGTCCTTGTTCAGAGCTCTAACAAATTGCTTCATTAATTCCAACTTTATGTGTAGTGCAGGAAGAATGATTTCTTCTTTATCAACCATTGGCTTGTATTGATGTTCGCAGCTTTTTTCATGTTTTCCCTTGGAGGCCATGTCGCTTTTTTCAGTGATCCTGTTTTGCTCTACTATCCCACAACCAGATGAAATATGGGTACTTTGTGTATCCACTTTGCTGTCCAAGTAGGAAGTTCACCATTTTTCGAACAACACATATGAACCATAGGTGTTCATGATAGCAAAGCTTTAGTAAGACCATTTTGATATTTTCATATTCTTTTTTCAGTTTTGTTGAGTGACCAATTGAAATGATGCATAGCAGTTGCCATTATGCAGTCTATGAAAAGCCCCCAGTCTTCTGCTCAGTATTCTGGTACTCCCATATGGGCTAGTAGTCCAGGGATGTTACAACAGTACACAAAGTCTCCATCTTCACTGAAATATAGTAGGAGTGTCACTCCTCTTGTCCTATAAACCGTTGTTTTAACTTCCAGGTCTCAGACAGTTCTTTTCTTTTAGCCTGGATGCTAAAAGTTTAGATGCTTGTTTTGACAGACTTAGGTCACGCATTAAATCATTGAGCACATCTTGGGAGAACTGCTGCTTTGATGAAACACTTCCTTCATTTTCACTTCCATTGCTAACTCCTGGATTACACTCCAAACCCTGTATATCCTCCATGTCAGATACAGGAATATCAGGGAGTGTGTACTGGACACTGGTATAGGAACATCAGCACCATGCGGTACAAGTCGTCTTGCTGATTCCAAATCAGGGTACTCCCACATGTTTTTCTTACAACGATTGAAACCTTTTACATTCAGGGCAAACAAATAATCATTATGATGATTTTTGGGCTCTCGCCATACCATAGGTACACCAAATTTCAAACTTTTCAGTTTTCCATTTTTCCACTGACGTAGACACTCTACACAAGTTTTGCATACCATATACCTAATACTTGTCCAATACTTATCTTGGTCCTACAGTTTAATGCAAGATATGCTTGTTTCACAAATTCAGTAATGTTTCTTCTCTGTTTTTGGTGAGAATATTCACCACAAATGTAGCAAAATACATTAGGGTCATTTAAACAATTTCTTCTTGATGAACTCATATTTCTGTACAAAAATAAAATGTATGAATAAAGAAGGCAAATGAAAGTTTCATGAAAATAATGCTACATTTAATATATAAAATGCAAAACATTGGTGTAAATAAAGATTGATATTAATATGCTGTGTTAACATTTGTTGTTGGTAAAATCATCTATTCCGATTCCTGTATCACAAAAACTAGAAGCCAGTTCAATGAAACTGATGTCATTTCTGAATTCAGCAGACCTGAAATACACTAAATATATTGACAAAGCCTTAGCAAGTGAAAAAAATGACAAGGGATTCGCAAGGAAATCTCCTGCTCTCTCTCTGCTCTCTCCTTCCTCTTGGTATCCCTCCGTGTACCACATGACCACACCCTCCGAAGAAGCCAATAGGGCTTACTTTTGGGGTAGAGCTTATATTTCACCCTTGCATGATTAACATGCTAGGGCTTACTTTCGGGGTAGGTCTTATTTTCGGGGAAACACGGTATGTAAGTGTGACATAAGAAAATGCCAGAAAAAGATGGCCATGCCCACTGTTCAGTCCCTACAAAAAGTAAACATTGTTAAATTAAATAAACACTGTTTTAAGTATATCAAATGAGAATGAGAGACATACAGATATTTCACATAAACCTTAAGGTCTGAAATTCCTATTTACATGAAATGTGAAATGTCTTAACCTAGAATCTATAAAGTAAACAAAAGCAAAAATTAGGGGTTGAGTAAAACAATATTAACTATTACCAAACATCTGATACACTCATTTCTGGAAATTGGAAATATATTGGAAATTTGGAGGGCAGCTGCTGTGATCCTGCTTTTTTACTTGTGACTGCTATACATGTGTTTGCAGAATTTTTCTAGCCATGTTTTTCAATGTACCTAAACTCCTCCCATAGAGCCTATTTACAAATCAGTGAATCTGATATTCACTATTTTCTGGTTGATTTTTTTGTGAATGTCAGATTTACTTATTTTATAATTAGAGCCCTTGTTTTTTGTGTATGGATCAAAGTGTAAGGGAGCTAAAGTTGCAGATAAAGTGGAACTAAAGTGAAAAAAAAAAATTATCACACTTACCCTTAATCCTGCAGATCCCTCGATCATGCTGGACCTTTCCTCAATCTTGTTCATGCCATCCTGGAATTCTCCTTTATCCTGGCACAGTGGAAGCAACGAGTGCTGTCATTTTCCGTCTCCTTCTTCTGGCTGCATCACCTGATCTCACACTGTGCAGGTGTTGCAGATGCTTTAAAGGGTATTGCAAAAGAAGATATTTACGGTACTTTATATAAATGGGTTGTCTACTTTTTTATGTAAAGTAACAACATTGCGTTTAGGTCTGCTTTAAGCTTTAGCCATTTTAGGGCAAAAAGCATAAAAATGTCAAAAAAATTAAGGCAACTAAGCCATGAATGATCAATGCACAATGTGGCTTCACACACAGCTTTGAAAATAAAAAAAAAACTTTCAAATAACATGCTTGGGATTGCCTTAGAGCTGTATGTTTTATTTGTTTAATAAAAAAATAGGGTCCTTCTTCAAATTACAGCCTGACCCTTATCCAAATACAATCTTATGATGTCCATCAGGATTCCCTGTGCTATTACTGCAATGTAGGCTATGTGTTATTATAATAGGTATGAGTGGTAAATATCAGAGTTTCCCAGAGATAGCTTCCTGTGATTGATGATTAATTTACAGCATGATGTGGAATCCACTTCTGGGGAAATAAAACAAATTTAAATAAATAAGTAAACGTATAGTGGGTATTTGCATTCACCTCTTTGTGGTAACTTCATCCTGGCAAATATGTTATAAATATTGGGAGAATGTCATTCCTGGCCTTGCGAACTTTGATTATTTTTTATAAATGACATTTTGCTTTCTTCCCATTTGTTTTTGTTCCCTATTCATCCCACTTTCTGTGAGCTCAAACTGTCATGTATGCATATTCTGTGGGTATGTTATCACACCACCCCGGGCTCACAAGTACCCAGATACCATTACGTTTTTTAGCCCTCTACGCTGTGGCAAGGTACATACACCACTATCACTACAGCAAACGTTTATTGACATCTGCTTGATAGAAGATATCAGAAATTAAAATATGTATTTCAAAAATAGGGAGCAGAGGTGGGAATTTTAGAAAAACTAACAGAAGTGAAGGACTTCATAACTAGTGTTGGTGTTTGAATTCGGGTTGTCCTTATATTCGACCTGAAAATGGCTGTTCGAATTTGGGTATAGCCGAGCGGAAAAAAAGAGATTAGACAGTAAAAATTTAGATAAAAAAATTAAAAAATGTGTTAAAAATTAATGTAAAATGTATTTATTGAGTGTTTGTGTTTATTTAACTAATTTTTTTTACAAGTTATCCCACAATGGCATGATATCCCTTACTCTGTAACACATTTTCCAACACAGAAATAATGTGATAAATATTATTATAAGATAATATTATGATACAACGGTATTATGATACATTTGTTACATTTTTCTCGCAGTTGATAAAAGAAAAATGTAACAAATGTATCATATTACCATGCGTGTTACAGAGTAAGGGATACTTGCCGGCCGGCATCTTCTCAATGATTGCAGCAGAGTCTGCAATTATTGAGAAGAGTGTGTGATCCCCGGGGCACTACAGGTTAATTAACCTGTAGTGCCCCGGGAATGGTAGAGTTTATCTGCAGTTCAGTTCCCACAGTCACATGACCGTGGGAACTTTGCTGTCACAGCTGTGACTGCAGGCAATCCCCCGGCACTAGAGGTTGAATGGGGACAAGTTTCCCCATTCATCACATCTAGTGTCTTCTGTTCTTGGATAAAGAAACGCTATCCAAGAACAGATACAACTAGTAAAGGGCTGCAAGAGCAATCTGATTGCTTTTGCAGCCCTTAATAGTCCCTAAAAATAACCAAAATTCTCCCACTATTGACTTCAATGGTGTTCGAATTCGGCATTCGATCACCTGAACAATATCTCACTATTTGATCAAATAGCTGTCGAATCGAATAGTGAGATATTCGACCAACATTATTCATAACCATATAAAAGTTTGTTTTTCATGAAAAGGGTCCTAAATTCACTCAATAATTCATACTCCAGATCCACTATCACTATATTCCCTCATGTAGTGGATATTTAAATGGCTTTTAAACCATATATTAAACCTACCTTTGCTACCAGCACCCTATTTAGGATTTTGTTTACCAAATGGAGTGCGTGCCTGTCCATATGAGCTTTGTCCTAGTTGCGGGTTGTATTTACATTGGGTCACCAATTCTTCAATGAGGCTGTTTTTAAAAGAAAATGTTTGGTTGTCTTACCTAAAGCAAAAAAATCTCACCAACAACTTGTCTGACAGTGGGGATACAACTGATAATTACCCCCCCCCCCCCCCCCCTATGCCTCAGCAGTCTTTTTAGAATTTAGAAATGTTAGAAATGGAGGCATGGCAATGCGTCAACATTTCATCAATGGAAGTATACTACGCCAACAGCATCAACTTTATCAGGTTGAAGAGGGGCCAAGGGGACAGAAAGTATACAGTCATACATAACTATAAATGATGCATAATATATTTATTCTTATAATTTGACTATATTTCCACTATATTGAAGAGCTTATCAATTGATAAAAACATGCTGGGAAAATATGTTTTTTCTTGTATTGAAATAATATGTTTGTGTTGATCATGGTAATATATATATAATTACCATCTCCAAACTAAAAACAAAAATCTTTTAGTCATTACAAACTTTTGCAGGTGTTACAGTAAAGTATGTGTTATAATAAAGTACTGGTAACAAAAAAAATAAATCTTGTTTTCTAAGGAATTTTGAATAATCCCTATTTCAAAATGTAAAATTGTAAAAATAAATCATGCAAGAGTCACTCACGCTGAGAAGACGTCATTTAAAAAAGGGTTGTAATCCATCTCAAAGAAAGTAAATGAATTCATGCCTGCAGGTCAGTCATATTACGGTAAAGACCTAAAACATTTCCTTTGAAAAGTTTATTCTTTTTTACTTTGTAATTGTCCATGCCTAATGGTGATCTGTAAGTGATGATGTTTAGTGCAACATACCTACACATTTCTATCCTGTTGCGAGTGCCTCGTATAATTTTTCTTTGCTTCCTGCTGAATTACAAAGCGTTTTTTGGCATTATCTGTATTTTACCTGCTTTTTAAAAATTCTGATAATGACAAACTGCCGGTGTTATTTGTAGAGTAGAAATATAAACGTACTATAGCCTAGTGTAATTTTACAAATAGCAGGATTACTGTATATATGAGCTGTACTAGGTATTTAGGGCATAAACTGATCTAACCAACAGAAAGGCAAAAGAGCTAACTAAATCATTTTGGTTTCTAAAGCACTTTGTGTCTTAAACATTTGCCACTTTTGTGTAATAAAATATTTGTTTTCACCTTCTTTGCATACTTGATTGCATTTCACGCTGCTGTATCCTTGGTTGCATCTCCAGTTTACGTAACACGTTCATACACATGTTTGAGCAGAAAACGTTTTTCTCATCAGAGTTCCCCCAGAGGTTTCTAGGAGTTCTTTGAGCAGTTTGTGACTCTCAGGTCATTTGAGCTGACACCAATGTTAGAGATATTTTTCCTAATGACTGCCATGCACATGTACGATGCATACAGAAATTATAGCACGGGTTCCCGGAGGTCCTCAAAGTTCCTCAAAGAGATCCCCCGTGGTAAAAAGGTACACTGGGGTAAAAGATACATGGTACATGTGATCCACAACCAATGTAAATATTAGTAGCTAGTTAGCTAGCTAGTTAGTTGGCTCTTCTGCCGATTCTCCTTCAGAGTCAATGTGCCAGAACAAGAATGCAGCAAGTGAATCCAGAACACCTCTGAATACTTACTCCATGTTATAGGCTTTATTTATTTATAGGCTTTAAATTATTAAAGTTGGTGGCCAAACAGACACCTGATTTTTAGAAGAATATGTAAGCATTAGCAGCCTTTCTACAGCCTTTCTACTAACTAAAGGATTTGTTTACATTTGAAAGTGGAATAATGTGAAAATGTGAACCATAATTGACATACAAGGATGCTGCAATTGCAACCTGTGCATAGTTCACAAGGTCCAGATATTTTCCCTATTTAAATTCTCAGGGAAGATTGGAGAGGGGGGTTCTAGAAATATTTGAATCATTTAAGATTTATATTTATAATATTGGCTTCCCACATAAACAAAATCAGGTTGGTTTCTGTTAATTCTGTCATTGCGTGAGCTGAACCAGAATAGAAGTAATAGTTGGCCAGCTTTTATACATTTATAGCCAGCCTTCATGCTTTTCCTATCATATTTTTAACTCCTGCTAATTATAGCAGGTAATTCTAATTGTCCATTTTCTTCTGAATGCAAAGATGAATTTATTAAATGACCTAGTCCTTGAGCAACTGACTGTGTTTTGTTTTGTGTAAGACACTGACCTCATACATTACTTTTAAGCTACTACTAAGTACATCTTCCCTGCAGTGCATGGCAGCAGGGCACCTTCACATGTTACAATTTAATGAGGCTCTCGCACAAGGGAAGAGTCCCAAAAGTAAAAGACTACCTGACCTGCTTCAATTATTTCTCCCAATAATCATATCATTACCTACAGCTTCTGTTTTTAATTAGTCATATCTAATGATTAACATTAGCCAATTTGCATCCAATTACATCCTGCAAAAAATTGTGAATTAAAAGACTCTAAAGAATTAATCACTGTGACTGTAACAAATGTACTAAGACTTTCCTCCGTACAAATATATGCAAGGACTAAGTGATTATAAATCTGATCATTTATTTCTGTTGTTAACATTTAGACTACGCAATGTTTTTAAAATGCCCTAGTAGTAGAGGAACTACAAGTAACAGAATTACTCCAACAGGGTTTAAAAAAAGTTTGGGTCAGGTAAGATTTGATTTACTCTTTTTTCATATTGGATTACCTACCTCGAGTGAGACTTGGGGTTACTGCTTTTAGCATCTTTTTTCTACCCCGAGTTACACTCGGGTTACCGCCCAGGGGGTTAAAATACAAAATTCTACATGAACATAATGGGCCTGATTTATTAAAACTCTCTGATGACAGTGTATCCTCTCCAGCCTCCAGAGCTTAAATAAATCAGCCCCAGCGGCCCTGATTTATAAAAGCTCTCCAATGCTGTAGAGAATACATTTTCATCAGTGAAGCTGGGTGATCCAGCAAACCTGTGATGGATCTGGTCCAGGATTTAAAACATTTGCTAACAAATAGCTAATGACATTTAGAAAATCCATTCCAGGTTTCCTGAATCACCCAGCTTCACTAATGAAAAGGTATCCTCTCTAGCTTTGGAGAGCTTTAATATATCGGGATGTGTCTACAGTTTTAATATCAGTAAAACTATTACCTGTTAAATGAAAAAGAATTACAACTGTTAACGGGGTTTACAAGGCAATCCCAGCATCCTGTAGATACATGCTGTTCACCAGGAGAAGGTGAGCGCAGTACAATGGGACACTTCATTGCAAGGTAAGTGTTTTCTACTGAACGTCAATGTTTACTTCCCCTCTGCTTGACTTTCCTATACAGCTAACTAAGTACTACAATTCTCCCAGACTCCTAGCTTGCAACTATTGTTCCCAATCACTTCTACTGGTTACTATTTTACTCTCACCCCACCTCTCCCCACTGGGATTTATTCTTCCCCACTCCATCCCTGCCCCGTGTCATTCTGTGCAGTATTGCTCTTACTCACTCCTTGCTGGTTACTATTGCACCCCTATACCCAGCTGGCACTATTGTTTTTGCCAAGGTGCTTTTTTTTCCCTGCTGTGCACTATTGTTCCCCTTCAGTCCTCATTTGGCGCTATTGTCCTCCCTGGACCTCTGCATTACTCTACCCTATTTTAGGCATTGAGGTTCTATACCAACCCATTTTGGCACTTGTGTGCAATATTGATTTCCCCCATCCCCTGATTGTTCACCCTCTCCCCAGTTTGGGCACTCTCACTCCTCAATCCTATCCTGGGCACTATTCTTTTCTCACCATTGGATGCTTATATTCATCAATGGATGCTTACATTTTCTACGCATTTCATAGTTATGACTGCTTTCTCAGGAAAAAAATAATTCTCTATATAATTCCAAATTAATCCCATATTATTGTATAAGGTCATCTGCCACAAAAGATCTAATGAGAAATACCAAAAGGAGCTTCTAAAAAATAGTATTGCACACACAGTCATATTCAAATGGCAGTTTTATGCAGGTAGGAGTTTTACAAAAACTTCTTTGGAACCCTAAAAGATTAGGCTGATCCATAATCATGTTTCTGCATAATTTGACCGCCACCACTGATCTGCTGTGTGTCCTCCGGCTCTTTAGTGACAAACAACCCACCAACTGTTAGACACTATTGTTCTTCCCAAGAACTGTAACACATTAAAATACTTATTTGGCCTGCATTGAAAGACAAGATAAATGTGCACTGTGCAGTAACTATCAGATGTCATACCATTATACCCAGATCATGAATGCAGTTTAGTGCTGTAAATAAGTCTATGTGCATGAACAGTTAGTGTTTGCAACCCTGCGTTTGTGTGGGTTTCCTCCCACATTCCAAAAAGATGCAGTTAGGTTAATTAGCTTCCCCCCAAAATTGACCTTACACAGTTTTAAAAACATATAACTCTGGTAGGGACATTAGATTGTGAGCCCCTTTGAGGGACAGTTAGTGGCATGACTATGGACTTTGTAAAGTGCTGCGTAATATGTCGCTGCAATAATAATAAAAGTAACCACAGTCAGGTATTTTTCATCAGGAGGGGGATTATGAAATTTGGTAGCAGTGTGCTGCCAATATACAGTATGCTACTGTTTTACATAAGAAATAGGACAAAGACTTCAACATTCTGTGAATGTAGTCCAAGTTTACTTGTGGAGCCTGCCAATGTCATAAATAAATGTTTGCTGGCAAAAAAACAGTACAACAGAAGTCAATATTTACTGAAGCTTAATTATTGTATAAAACCAGCCAATGTGTTTATTATTAAACCACTAATTAACAGACATATTATTAGATGACAAATTTTGCAATTGCTGCCAATCCAATGCAAGACTGTTCTCCCCACTTTTTGAACACTTTGCTACCCAAAAGGTTTACTATGCCCCACAAACAAATTTAACAATTTTTTGAGCAATTTTATGGTGAACCTGGAGACACTGGGCCTGATTTATTAAAGCTCACCAAGGCTGGGGAAGATACACTTTTATCAGTGAACCTGGGTGAACCAGCAAACCTGGAATGGATTTCCTAAAGGCCATTTGCTATTAGTTAGCAAATGTTTAATCCTGGACCAGATCCATTCCAGATCACCCAGTTCACTGAAAGTGTATCCTCTCCAGCCTTGGAAGTGCGGGACTCTGATGAAAAGGGGAATTCTAATGTACACTAGAGCGTCTGATGTAAAAGGGTGGTTCCTATGTGAAGGCCCTATATTCATTACAAAGGACAAGAGGGCACATTTTAAAGTAAAGACAAACAGAAATTGGTGAACATTCATTTGCCTTACAGGATCAAGAAGGACATTTTTTCCACTGTCGAAGCAAATTGTACCAGAGTTTTTTTTGCCTTCCTCTGGATCAGCTACGTCTATAGGGTTTTTATCTGAAATATGTTTATTTCTCTAGTGGTTAAACTTGATAGTAGGTACCTTGTGTCAAAATTGACCTTGCTTCCCATAGATTTGTAGCTAGAAGACCATCAGGGGTGGTACAGAGTGGCTGTAGAACAGAGAGCAAGGTCCAAATTAAGCATTATTGTCCATAAATCCATGAGATTGGTTGGTACTGTTTAAGCTAACATATAATGGTTTGGAAATCCCTTGTTATGAATTTGACATTGACTTGTAAAAAAACACAGATAGAATTTGTGCATATAGTAGAAAAAACATTTTAACCCCTCTAGCGGTATACCCGAGTGTGACTTGGGGTGGATTTTACCTGCAAATAGTTGTAGCTTTAAACTAAAAAAAAAACACACGTACCTTGCTCTGTTGTCATCCCCGGTCCTCCTGCTGGTCCCCGCAGGTCCTGGGGACAAATCTTTCCTCCTCGATCTCCAGCTGGCTGAATGCAGCGACGATCTCCAGAGTTTTCCGGTGACGTTGTTACGTGCGCCGATGCCTGTGGGCGGATCGGCGGGAAATTCAAATAATTTTGTATTGGATTCAATACAAAATAGCTGTATTGAGTCCAATACAAAGAACTAATATTATAATATATATATATATATATATATATATATATAAATTAAACATGCAACTGTACACTTACATTACATGTTTAAATATTTTTTTTTTTATCAGATTTTTTTGTTTTATTTAAAGTTTATTATTAAATGTATTAAATTTATTATATATTGGTGAGTTAATCCTAAAATTTATAGCCTACCATAAAAAATACATTTCATGCAAAAAATTGTAATGGAAATTTGCACGGAATTAGACCGTTAGGTGTATTGATGATGTAATTGTGAAATGTATTTTTTTCATGCAGAGTGTTGATTAAGATGACCTGGAATCAACTTCTTGCAATCCACTGTACAGCAGAGCCCAGACCAACATCACAACCAGCCAATCAGTTGTTCTGCAGTGCTCATGTGCTAATGTTGATAGAAACCTGGAGCAGAGTGAGGAGGAGCCCATCAGTATACTACTTCTCATTTTACTGTCACAAACTAAAGGTAGGTACAACACCTGAAAGCGTTACCTGTGACACAGAAACATTTTATTCTTCTACCCTGCCAGACAGTGCTGAGCTGTGTAGCATACCAAACCAGGCAGACTGCTCATAGTGTAATCATATTGTACGCATGCTTACATGCAAGATTTACATGTCTTCTCCAGAAGAGGTTATTATGTTGTATGAATAAACGTTCACTCCATTTATGGGAACTTCATATCATTCCCAGTTACAGACTATGACTTTTTATCAGTGCTAGAAGACATTCCGATTGGATGTTCCTCTATGAAATATTCTTTGTAAAAAGAGCTATATTAGAAACACATATTCAAATGTCATAACAGAGTATAATGCTACTGGTATAAACTTGTGCCAGCATTTTATTTGTTTCTGTGATTTCAAGTTGTGTCACTAGTATTGCTAATCAAATATTTTACATTTGAATAATGTTTATTAATTGCAGGAGCTGCTAATCCAGTAATACAACTTGATTGTGAAGAGGCTGAAGGCAGCCAAAAAGATATATTTTCAGAGACATGGGCAAATGAAAATTATTTGTAGCTCCTGATGATTCATGCTGTTTGCCTGAATCAATTTTGTATGCTTCATTATGCAGTGTACACCATATGTTCCCTTATATTTCAAATCAAATTTTATTCCCGCATTCAAAATCATCAATTTTAATCACATATACTTATTTATGTCCATGGCTATTTTCTTCCTTTTCATTGGACTTTAATGAAACTATGAATTTGTTGTTAGAAGGTGTCTACAATTCAGCATTTGAACATTTCACATCTGTCACTGATTTATTATAAATAAGCAATGATTTATGCAGTGCTAGCCTGCAAGCTTTTATTCATAATGTCTTCTTAGAAAAAGAGATGTTTTGTTGATGAAAATATAAGGAGAAGGCATGTAGTTTAATTGGTGGCTTTGTTCTGAACAAGTTTTTTTTTTGCTTTTCTGTGATCTGATTTTGGCGTGTTTTATACAACACAGATTATGATAAAAGTTGACTTACTCATTACTTTTGAAATATCTATCCATGCTGTGTCGCTGTGTCAGGAGGGCAGAATGGATGTCTGGGAAAGTCCATGAGCGAGTTCACATCAGGTTCTTCTATTTTCCCCTGTTCCTCTTGCTGCCTGATCCTAGAGCTCCAGTTCTAGAGTTTTGTTTTAACACCTCAGCAACTACAGATAGGTTGAGTTTTATAATTTAGGAGTTCTATGGAAACTTCCATTCTTGGTATTTAGAGCTCTAGTCTGGGAACATAAATGTCAGAAAAACAGTTTGGTGATATACAAAAAAAAAAAAAAAGAGAAAAAGTACGATAAACTGTCTAGCATTAGGCTTATATAGTCCATAGAGAAGGACAATTACTGTTCAGCAAGCAGAATTAGTTATGCTATTTTATTTGTTTTAGTGGTTATTGTAAATGAAATAAATGAATATCATACCGACGTTTGATGCTAGTGAAGCCTGCTGCGTTTTCTTGCTGGACTGTGGGCTAATCCCATGGAGCCAAAAGTATCCTACTACTACTATTAACTTGCAATGCAGATAGAAATAATTAATCTCAACCAAAAGGTTTAAACAAAATCATACATGGAAAATATTCCCAATGCAAATTAATTGTACACTGGACATTATAATTTGACTGTGCTATCTACTACATCTTGCATAGGATATTTTCATACAGGAAACAAAGTTGTTGTTCCCCCATAGATACCTGAAGGGGTAGGAGGGGTGACTTTGGAGAGAGATGGAGTACAGGAGCAGCCAATGGGAGCATGTTCTCCATGTCAGCTAGGATTGCAGTGCTGTACCTGATAAGGAGGACTCAGGTTTGAAATGAGGAAAAGAAGCAGCATTTCACCTAAGTTGTAGGTTGTTGGACACATGTTCTACCAGTCCAATGGATGTAAGAACTTTTTCTCAAGCCAGTCATCTCTATTGCCTGTTACATCAGCAAGAAGAGAATCTACCAAAGGTATAAATGGATAGTGACTGAATCAGCCACTTAGTACTAGGTGGAACACGAACATTATAGGGGAAGAAATTGGATTCTGTGATGTATGTCTCTATAAAGTAAACTTATACCCAAGCTATGCTGGTTTACATATTCTGAACATTCTGTAAAACATTTTAAATTCAGCAGTTATTTATCTTTGTAGCTATATACATTGTGCAGACAATCATATTTAGGTTTTAAAACATAACCCTTAAACACAAACCTTCATTTGTTTGCTATTGCTTTCCATGGCACCAAAGTCTTAGCATCCTTCCAAACTTTTCACACCAGACATTACATTTATATACTGTTGGGAAGATACTGTAGCCTAACACTGATCTTTGTGATTCTTTCAGAATTAATTACTTTACATCATAAACAGCTGAAGAGGTCAGGAATGGCAACTTAAGTCCATCTTTGAAAAAAATGATCAGGCAGGTGGTTGTTGCAGGGGGACAGATGATGTCTCTTTACAATAACTGTTCTTATCTGCCTGATCACCACCCAGCTGTCAAAGTGCGCTAAGCTGCGTATGTGGCTACTCAGCAGTCACGTCATCCTGGCCCCATCATTCAAGATGGCTGAAGATTATCTCCAGCAAGACAATGGCAGTGCCCTGAGGGAGAATGAGGACATCATTTAACAAACCACCATATAAAAACAAGTCATAATGATCATAAAATAAAGTCATGTTCACAAGAGAGCCTGTTCACTGATCTCTTTAGAGTTCGGGGTTATCAGTTTTTATTCTTCCCATGGGGACACACTAACTCCCAACTGATAAACTATTGTGGGCTAGGCCTGCACATATGCATGTAGAGTCTCACTGTGAATTATAACTACTAATTTCTAAATTAAGATCGGCAATATTAATATTTATACAACTTGATTGTCACCATCACTAACATTCCACTTTTTTTTTTTAACCTGTTCATTTGAAGTGTTGGTTCTGTTAAATGGCAGTACAGTTTATTAATAATTCAAAACTATGTCAGGTTATTTTAAAATCTAAAAGCAAGTCTGTGAAAATGATATTTTTGCAATAGGATAAAATTCTGAGTGAGTGAACAGAAGATTGATCACTCAAATTGAAATGTTTAACAGAACTTATATGACATTTATTGAAGGGAAAACATATCAGGGATCAGCGTTCCTGGTTAACGTTATAGAAAACACCCACTGGCATAACTTTATTTAAGATATCAGTGTTTAACCAGCTAGCTAACCAAAATGTCTTAGCATAGTTAGCTTGTATCATTGTCCAGAATGGCATGACACAAAACATTCATGGCACCTAATCAGAATGAAAAGATCTCCACTTCCTCTTAAAACTAGAATTTCAATTATTAGGGAGTATAAAGTACCAACACTGCAACTAGTAAGGACAGCTATACTAATTGGTGTAAATGATAAGGATGTAGCAGTATGTCTCTCTGAGTTTTAATGTCACTTTAGTATGCTTGTATTGAGCTGCCTGCTGCCAGAGTACTCCCTCCTCTGTTACCCCTGTGCTTCAGTGACCCCATGCTGTCCCCTGTTCTTCCTTGCTGCTTCTCCATTTACCGCTTTTCTCTTCCTACCGTTACTTACCCCTGCTGCTTTATGTTTGCTCTGTCCTCTGGCTTGTCTTTGAGATTCTCTCTTTTGGTAGCATGCTGTCCAGCTACCTGCTTAAATGTGTCCAAGGTCCACAGCCTAGGAAACATCTGCAGCAAAGTGTTTATTGATAAACATTGGGTGGTTCCTTGGCCCATTTCCGGTGCCTTTCACCCAAAGTGAGTCATATTCCAATGGATTTGAATTCTCTGCATGGCAGTAGTATAAAATACAAAGTAAATATTCTATTAAAAGTATTTTGTTATATCTTTTTAAAAAAATGACCTGTATCTTATGCACTCAGTTATGCAACAGGTCATTTTCTGTAACTGCAAAGTTTTTACAGGCATAAAACATATTGGGAAGGGGGGGGGGTCTTCTTTTTTGCCTTCATATACATTTTAACCTAATGATCTACTATACTTTGAAATATCTGCTTTGGATGGATTTTTAAAATGTCAGCTTGCTCCAACTTTGAACCTTCAATTTTAAATGTAGTCTAAAATGGCTTGAAAAATTGTAATCAACACAAAGGTGAAAATGTAATGACTACACCATTCCCCCCCTTTCTTTTTCTTATCTAAAAGAATATAATTGCTGGTATTTTGGAGCTTTTGTAATATATGTTATCCCAATAATAAACACCCTTTATAGCAGAACTACAGAATACCACTTAAACACTAATTATGTACTTTTTTGTTTTTTAATTATTTCGTTTTTCACTTGCTCTCCTTTTGCTCACTAGAAGGTGAATTAATGTAATTGTCCTTTGTTCTTTCTCATGGGAACTGTAAAGGCTGATTGAATGTGGTAGTGACTGTATCATCTCATTAATATTCTCGCAGTGGGAAATTAGTTAAAGTATTATAATGACTGGTGATTGTTTTCTATATATAGCACAATTTCCATCAGATTTCTTCATTAACATGGACATATTAGGACACAGCTTGAGAGGAACACCAGGCAGCAGACAAAAAACTTTTAACTACCAAAAGTGTGTGTGTGTTTTGTTTGTTCAAAAAAAAATATTAATCACAGTAAAATTTTCACACCCAATAAAGACTTAAGATATCCACAAATAGAGATGACAGGACAGTAGATTACAACATAATGAAGTCTCTAGAGAGAGGAAGCCTGTTCTACAACGGGTTCCTCTAATTGGATTACCTGGTCTTTAGTAGATCCATGCCCAGCATATTCTGAGAGCAGGAACATAGCCAGAAAGGTAAATAGGTCACCTGTGTATGTCAGCCCATGTGTTGCTATCCTTTAATATAGCACTACCTACTTCACCTAAACACTAAACATAGAATGGTGCAAACAAATAAGGAACAGTAAGATTACCCCCAGAACACCATCACTCTGTAACAACATCTACTGCCACGCTAGGACCTTTTCGATTTGTTTAAATTTGGCACAATCATTGGAGTCTAACAAAAAACTTTGAAATGTAATGCGCCTGCAAAAGTTTTTTTGGTAAGTCCATAGTTCTTATTAAAATAACACTTGGTAATCTTTACATCCCTGCCATGTGGCAGCATTTCAACCACGTGCTCCTGCATGGTCACTACAACTACAACTGGTAACTACAAACAGGCATGATGAAGCTCAATATGCAGCAATGTTTCAAATTTGTCACCATCAACTAACACACAATCACATGCAGTTGCCATTGGAGTACACACAAATAGACACAAAGCAACTGCAAAAAGACTGCAGAAGATCAGAATCAATGAGATGCAACAAAGAAAGAGAATACAGGTAGTCCCCGAAGTGATATTAGGTCCTGAACTCCCCCAAGAACAGTGATAATGATACATATCTACAGTCTTTTGAAAAAGTGTGTCGTTAGTACCAGGTACCCCAGGAGAAGTGGGCTGGTTACCTGACACCAGGGTTGAGAGGCAAAGCTTTGGATGCTTTTGTAACATTGCCTCTTGAGAGGAATAACTATGAAGCTATAAAGGACGCAATAATTTTAAAATATAGGCTCGCCCCAGATATTTACCGGAAGAGGTTTCGGTCCCATAAAGTGGCCCCTGACACCCATAAGGCACTGCTCCATCAGATACGCACCACCTTCTGGCAGTGGGTCAAGGGACTGAAAAAAGACACTTATGGGCACTTGGGGGACCTAATGATCCAGGACCAATTTTTGCACAGCTGTTCCCCTGAAGTCAACCAGTTTGTGCTAGAGCACCAGCCAATGTCAGCTGATGAAGCAGCAGATTTGGCAGACCTCTATGTCACTACCCGGGTGCTTGATAATCGCAGAGCTCCTCCTAGTTCCTGGAGGGGAGGAAAGCCATCACCACCAGCTACTACTTCTGCCCCAGCAAGCCAAGCACCACAGCCACCAACACCTGTGGCTTCTTCCATCAGATTTGGTTCAGCGGATCCTTGAAAATGCTTCAACTGTGGCAAATCTGGACACCTCAGGACCGCCTGCCTTTCACCCAAGCAGATGACAGCACCAAGGCAGCCCACTAACAACTTCTCTTCTGTGTTGCTTGTTGCTGGAGGAGTAGTGGGTCATACAACAAATCATCAACTTGTTACCGTAAACAACAAAACTGTGACTGGCTTTTGGGATACAAGTGCAGATGTCACCCTTATACAACCCAACCTGATCAACGAGGAGAGTATCATTCCCAACAAGTATCTTACTCTTACTGGAGTTGGAGGCACCCGTGCCTTTGTGCCTACTGCAGAAGTTTACATTGATTGGGGGGCCAGTAAGGGTACCAAAATTGTGGGAGTCTCAAATTATATTCCGGTAACAGTACTGTTCCGAGCAGATTTGGGCACTCTTGTCTCCTACTATGAACCGTCTGGAGCTATCCAGGATTTTTCAACTGGACCCTCCGAACATTCCAAGATACTGAACAAAGATGCTTAGACATCATCTGAGGGACCTGGGGATGGACAGAAGTGGGTTGAAAAATAACAATTCTGCAAAGGAAGGGGATAAAGAAATTATTATTGATGTGTGTACCCGTATCTAAGCAATGTGAGAATGTTGGCAAAGCAGTCATAAACCAAGTAGATGAAAAAGTGATAACTATTGTTGAACCAGTTGCCAATGAGATGTATAAAGGTGTAAACATTGCACAACCAATTACACAGGTCAATATGTCATTTTCATCCGATATAATTGTATGCCCTTGGTAGTATTTTTGATGCGAATTTAAAATCTGTATTCAGGTTTTTCTAGCACGTCTAGTTTTTGAGATGCAGCTAATTATTTATTGTGTAAAATTTGTTATAAAGAGCCCTAACATAATACAACATTTAACAACAGTTTTCTTTTAGGGTATAGAATCTTCTTTATTCATACCAGAAACTGGGTTGTCGCATGTCATTAAAAATATATTTCTTGCACTCACATCTAGAATTCTTCCCATAAAATCTTGGTATGATGAGTGATGAACAAGGAAAACATTTTCACCAGGACTTTCAGTTAATGGAACACCGCTACCAAGGTTTCTGGAATGAAAGTATGATGGCTGACTACTGCTGGATGCTGTACCACAACAATGCAGACAAAGACTACACAAGAAAATCATACTCTAAGCATTTCTGAAGAAACAATGGTATCTGACTGACACTGTTCAGTAGATCTATACCACAGTGTGGCTTATTTTACTTCACACTGAAGATGTAATAACATTCCCTTCAATGGTGCTCACGTTTTAGTACAAAATACATGCACATACAATATAAACTATAATAGTACTCATAACTCAGGAACTGTACATGTTAGGGAAAAACTGAAAACAGATCTGAAATCTGCTTTAAAAACTGATTTAGAAAAGTTTTCTGTGGTCTTTGATGATTATTAAAACACATTTTTGTTGACCTGTGTTATCACTAAAACTGATGACAAGGTATTACCAGTGTTGTCCGTCACTTGCAGTGCTGCAAGGGCTGCCCAGGCCCAGACTACAAGATCAGAGCATGGAGAGAGTTCTAATCTATCTCCTTCCTCTGATTCAGTAGGCTCAGTCTCAGAGTCACTCCACCTGTCTTTGTTTGCCATAGGACAGGCAGAGGGGACAGGTTGTGCAGCCTTTGTACAAGCACAAGTCTGGAGTCATTTAGAGATTTGGCTTCAAGGCCTGTGGAGGAGGGGGGCAAATACAAGGTGTACTAGGAAAAGGAGAAGCTGTACCGAGAGGAACTGCTAACAGACGGCAATAAG
The DNA here is from genome assembly GCF_032062135.1 of Pyxicephalus adspersus. Classification (NCBI taxonomy): domain Eukaryota; kingdom Metazoa; phylum Chordata; class Amphibia; order Anura; family Pyxicephalidae; genus Pyxicephalus; species Pyxicephalus adspersus. The sequence continues at coordinate 112,898,932 of NC_092860.1, read as the reverse complement.
GTAAAAATCGTCAGAACAGCTTATGTCATGCCGGTATGCAGTCAGCCTGAACAGAAAGAGGCCAATCCATTGCTAGATTTGTTAGCTGATACCTGGGAGGTGAGTAACGAGCCAAGCACTAATTCACAACTCTCCCTCCTTCAGAAGGAACAGTTGCTTAAAGTGTTCACACCTCACATGTGCACATTCACTGCAAAACCAGGGAGAATGCACCTTGCTGTTCACAAAGTGGACACATGCACGCACCTCATTAGACAACCGGTCTACCGTGTCACACAAGAGGTACTCTCCGACATCCGGAAGGAAATTGAGGTGATGTCGCAATTAGGGGACATTCAGAAGTCTCACAGTGCATGGGCATCTCCAGTAGTTTTGGTCCCTAAAAAAGGATCGAACCACAAGGTTCTGTATGGACTACAGAAAATTTAATCCCATTATCTCCTCTGATGCCTACCCAATGCCTAGAATTGATGAGTTGTTGGATAAGCTGGCAGCTGCCCGCTATCTGACAATCATGGATCTAAGCCGGGGGTACTGGCAAATTCCCCTATCACCGGAAGCCCAGGAAAGATCTGCCTTCATCACCCCATTTGGATTATTTGATTTTTTTGGTAATGATTTTTGGGATGAAAAATGCACCAGCCACCTTTCAGAGGGTAGTAAATTACCTATTGGAAGGACTGGGTGAATTTGCGGTTGCCTATCTGGATGATATAGCTGTGTTCAGTAAAGCCTGGGAAGAACACCTCAATCATCTGTCATAGGTTCTGGACAAGATCGCATCTGCCAATCTAACAGTGAAACCTAGCAAATTTCAGATTGCCATGACTGAAGTCCAATACCTGGGACATCGGGTAGGAGGTGGAACCCAGAGACCAGAGACAGGAAAAGTTGAGGCCATAATGACCTGGCCTAACCCCATTTTTGGGAACTGCCGGTTACTACCAAAAGTTTGTACCCCATTCTAGCATCCTGGCCAAGCCCCTGACTGATTTAACCCATAAGAAAAAGCTAAGAACTGTGGAATGGACACCAGAGTGTAAGGAAGCCTTTCAGAGTTTGAAGAAAGCACTTGCTAGTGCTCCTGTTCTTCAAGCCCCAGATGTGGGGGTTGGTATTTCATAAAACCTATACTTATGGAATTATTAATTATGGCTAGAACAAGGGCCTCTTGGGAGTGTCTACAAGCACCCTAATCTGTGTGGACACAGCCCCTCAGACCGCCCCCACCTTACTATCATTGGATGGTCCTATTAGTCCTACCTCTATTGTTGGCATAGAAAAGCCATGTAAGTCTAGTAGAGACAGCTCTCACATATACCATCTTGTTGCTAAGGAGGACAGCACTGACACATTGAGCACTGCAGGGAGCCCAGTGACTGACTAATAACTTGGACTTTACACAGCAACTTGGACCAAGGAAAACCAACTCTACCTAAGTATTATTTCACAGTTTTCCCTTTTTATTTTTTGGTGTTGCTATAGTTCTGTTATTATTATTTGATTAGTCCTTATTTTTCTGTAATTGTTTTTGCACTGTTTTTGTATGTTTTAACCTAATAAACACTATAAAAAGTGTAAGCAGAATCTCTGAAAAATAGTGTAACTTTCTAGCTTGAAGTCACTACTATAAATATTGTGATTACTGAGAGACACAGGAACATAACTGTGGTTGCCAAGGGTAACAGTGCATCTAAGAACATGGTGGCAGTCTACCTGTGATGGTGTGTTTGGCAAGGGCTAACTGTGCCCCATAACGGCCCTTCTCAGCCCGCTGGTGTGTTCACTGTTGCTGAGCGTGCTGGAAAGTCTATGCACAGGGGTGCGGACTGTGAGGGCATTTGTCACACTCGATTTAAGGACATCCGACATATGGACAACTCATAGATACGAACGGGGCTTCCCTGCTCACTCCTGTGCAGGACGGAGGCTTGATGGAGGGAGGGGGCGGTTTGCATGACTTCTGCTAAACACAGCTGAGGTTGTGGGTGATCCTAAGGACTGAGCTCTTCTGCAGCCTCTTGTACCTCTTTAATGACCAAGAAAAACTCTGCATTTGTTTCTTCTTGCATTTCAAAGACAAGCTTGCTCCAGAAGTTAATAAATATCTGGACTGCAAAAAGTTTTCTTTTTTTGCTTTGTGTGATTAACTCACAGTAAGGATTTTATACAGAAACTGACACCTAATGATATGTTGAGTCAAACATCTGCCCTAATTGCATTTATTAAATATTTTACCTGTTCTGACTTACATACAAACTCAACTTAAGAAAAAACCTACAGTCCCTATCTCGTATGTAACCCGGGGACTACCTGTATAGGGAAAACAAGTGTTTTACAGAGAAAAGGCAACAGCTTTTTTATGACACAGCTCTTTAAATTAAATTTTACAGTTAAAAATGTACTGATATTTTGCATATATTTTAATCATGGTAATAGCAGCCAGATCAGCTGCTTCACATGTAGCTGACATCTTTTCCCTATAAAAAAAAGACGGTACCCAGTGTTGTGTGTGAAAGGTCAACTAAAAATGTTTTGTCTTAGCCTAGAACTTACACATACACCTAGAAAGCTTGTGTATGCAGTAAGCAGACAATCTCAGTGTCATCATATGGTGTGGGAAATAAAGTTCATTGTTAGGAAATCCCAGTACAACCAAATTTTTATATGAGAAAGGTGATTGAGAAATGTGATTGTGGGATGTCTGCACTAGGGTCCTGCAAACATTCTAACTCTCAAGTTTATTAAATAGTGAGAACAAGGTAATGGCAATTTATGGGCGTTTTCAATAAGCAGAACAATACTAAAGAAATTCTAATGGCTTTCAGTATATATAAGGAAAATGAAAACTGCCACTTTGGCTACTTTGCTGATTAAGACAAACCCCTGCCAAATATTGTTTTCTAAAAAAAGTACACAACCTGAAAGGAATAGACACTTTGCTTATTATGAAGTATATAAGACTCTGACATCTTTATTAATCCAACTGCTGGTTAAAATAAAGGATCATATGAGCGTTTAGTTTTCCTTCTCCTAATATAGCTGTTTAGTTGCATGAATGCAATCTATTACACTTGTTTATTAATGCACACTACAGTATGTTATGGGGATGTATGTTTTGAGCTTCTTGAAATACCATTGGTTTTAACAAACTGCACAGCATTAGGATTCTACTTGCACTATATTAACTTTCCTTTAATCAAACATACAATACATATAGTGCATATAAAGTGTCAATGAGATATCTATTCATTTTATCTCAGACTTGTTGATTTCTTTACTCTGTTATTACTAATATTTTTGGTAGACTCTCCATCTACTGGTAGTATGTTGTTTGCTTTTCCTTACTTTTTTTTTTAAATAACTTTGCATTTGCTAAAAGTAGTATCTTTCCAGGACTATCTCTTCAACAGATTCTGCCTATAGCCTAAATTCACTTCCATAATAAAGAAAAATTCAAGTCATGCATATAGGATATGTACCAGCTTTGTTTGTTTTTTAAAGAGTATCCCATCATGCACAACTGCACATCTGTGTGAACTGTGAGCAATAAAATATACTGCTACTCTGACTCTACATTTGCACTGAAGACAAAAGGGTTGATTTTTTTAGATTTAGATTGGGCTGCACACTTAGCACTGTGGACCTTTAATTGAATGTGAATGTAGTTAAGTATTATTTGATAATAATACCCAATCATGTGCAATAATAAAAAAATTAAAAAAAATAAAATACTGCTTTTTGCCTGCACTTGATTAGATGGTTGACGTCAGCAGAGCTTTGCTTCATTAATTAGGCAAGTAAAATATTCCTTGCTAAAGCAATATTTACTTTGCCAAGTGAACAGCCTAAGTTTCTTTATCCATCTTTAGATAGTGAGCAGCGACTTGTGAAGGAGTGAATTCAATATCTGGCAGAACAAGGTAGGAATCATTGATAGGTGTAGGACATCTCTAAGATATATTTTCTATGCATATAGTTTAGTATTGGAAGTGAATGTCTGATAAGGTTATTTTATTGATATTTTAATTTTTGATAGATGTGGTTATACACATGGATACCTCTTATTGAGGTATAGTAGATATGAGCATTGATTGTTTTGGGTATGTTTGTTTGGTCACCATGTATGTTTGTTTGGTCACCAGTATTTTTTTTTGGTCACCATGGGCATTGCTGTCCTGGGATCATTATTATATATTTTTATGGGTATTATACTTGATTATTATTTTGGGTCTCATTTGAGAATGAAGGTTGTATCATGTGTTACCTGAGCCCTCACAGTGATAAATGAGGTCACATATTATAGAAATGTTTGGTATGTAGTTAAATAGAAGTAATTGGGATTTTTTTGAATCATGGTGGATGGATCTGGATAATTATGATGTTTTGTATTAAAGTTGTTTTTAACAAATGAAAATGATTGACCAAATTATATGAATTATATGAAAAACTGAATTATTTGAAAAGTATATATAATTATTTGTGCCTTAAAAGGCTCAAAATCTCTCAGACTTTTTTTGATATTTTGGTAGCTTTCTTAACTAATCCACCCCAATGAGTATTCTAAACATACAATTAGACTTTCTTTAATAAAATCAGTGGCTCTGAGTGGAAAGATACATTTTTAGCCAATGGAGGGCAAAAGATGTTTCCATAAATGCGCATTACCAAGTGCACCTCCATATTACCAAGTGCCTTCCTAACTCTCCAGGGTATAGAGACCTATATGCTGTAAGCACTACATTATAAATTATAAAACAACACAGATGTTTTAGACCTATATAGCAATTCATTTAGTTCTACACGGCTTATAATAAAGGAATATCAGAAGGAACTAGCTGTTTACTGAAACCCAGCTGGTGTATAGTTACGCATCCTAAAAGCCCCGCTGCTGGAATGTAATGGACACAATTAGTGATTAAGTCTCTTATTTGCAACTGCCACACCAGCAGTTGAAACAATCCCCATTTGGCACATACAAGAACCATCCTGAATTGATTTTGATAATATTTCATTGTATTATGACTATTATAGGTGATCATGATATACCAGTAAATTTCTTAACCTCCTATTCAAAATTTCCTGTACACATCCTACAGAGTTGAAGTTGTTTACCCCAAATTTCACATTTTATTTTGTAGTTTATGACAATTAATGCAAAAACAAATTATGTTTTTCTTTATGATTTCATATGAAATTCATAGAGTATTTAACTGTTTTAGATTGATACTTTGACATTAATATCAATAAAAATTTAGACGATTGAAATGTAACTGACAATTTGACTAATGCAGTTTATGCTCTGAAGTAATTGAACATTATTTCAAATTCAGGGGCAGATTTAATCACCTTTCCTGAAAGCCAATACTCTGTTAAATGCCACTTGAAATAGCAGCAAACGATTCTGATTTTAATTGAAAAAGAAACTTAACAACCGGCACATCACTGCTGTCAAACTATAGCGATAGCTTTCATCATGATGTTCATAATCAGAATGTAAGCAATAGCAATATAAGGAATGTGTATGGTACTTAGGCGCAATGAGTCTAATGGAAAATTCCCATTATCTTGCACAGACCTTTGCTGACTTTGTATTTGTTGCTACAAAAAAAATGCCACCCTGTAAAATAAAATAATGCAACATGCAATTCAATAAATATTCGGTTTAGTGCTTAGGTTGTACTTACACTGCATAATTATAAGATAGTATAGCATAATAGATTAACTAATTCTAACTTTAGTAATGCAGCTTATAAATTTTAGAAGAAATCTGCTGAAGACTGGCAGAATATTTTGCTTGGCTTGATAATGAAAACACAGAAATAATTTGCATTTGCTATTGTAATTTAGTAACCATTCAAAACTATTTAAAGAGAAATTAGGGTATCTGTTAAAATATTTTTTTTTTCTTTTATTTATATACTTTTAAGTCTAAGTTCATTCAGCAGTAGAAACAGATGCTCTGAGGCAGTTCCCAACAGTTAGCACTTTGCCAGTCACTTAGGGCCTGATTTATTAAAACTCTCAACGACTTGGAAAAATAGACAATCATGGGAAAACCTGGGTGATCCAGCAAAATTGAAATGGAGTTTCATTTGCTTTTATAGGAAGTTTTCAATCCTGAACCAGATCCGTTACAGGTTTGCTTGATCACCCAGGTTCTCCCATGATAGACTATCTTCTGTCATGGAGAGCTTTAAATCAGGCCCATAGCATCCCATCCACAGGTATGGGTCAAAGGCATGAGGACCTAATAACTGCAGCCCAATCTCCCATCTATGGGAACTTAACCTTTAGGGTTAGTTACCTAATGGAACATTATTAACCAAGACTAAGCTAAATAAAACTATTTTCTGCCTTTCACAGTATTTCTGATTAAACTTGGATATATCGATCTATAATAACCTATTGAAGACTAAGAAAAGCTTATCAATCTAAATGTAATATAAAAAAGAGGTCATTAAACTCAGGAAAATAAATTCCAAATTGAAAGAAAATACTTTTAATTCTCTGTAAAACATTTCTGTACTATGCACGCATTCTCCACCTCGTTCAAAAAGATCGGGCTGATCCATTGATGCTCCATAGGATCTTTCTGCTGAATGATTGGGGAGAGCGGGTCTTGTGACTTTGCCTGGTCAAAGAAATTCTTTCTGTTTAACTGAGAAATTACTTTGTGTGTATTCCTGCTTTACTGTAGACAAAACTCTAATAAGTCCAGTTAGTCAGTTAGTTCTGATCAGCTGCATCAGCTTCAGAGTCCTAAAGCTGGCATATTTGTAAAGTGCAGCTCAATGTTTTATAGAAGCGCAGTGTTTTTTTTTATTTTTTATTTTTCAATAGAAAGAGTGTTAGTGTTAATGTTAGTTCCAAATACTCTTTCTGTAAAAAAGTGAAGCAATAGAAAAAAGTATAAATGTTGTATTTTCCCCTAAAAAAAAAACCTAATGACCACTGACTGAGGCAGTTATCTTGATAGTGGAGAAAGCTTTTTTATTTGTCATTGCAAGCTGTCCCCTCTTAATCTGAGCACGTCCTGGGGTAAAAATTGTTGCCACTTCACCTGCAGATCATCTGCTCAGCATGCTGTAGCATCACCTGCATCCCTGTAGACATGACATTTCCACCATTCTCAGCATCCCCTGCACAGAAACTGAGGCTGTGAACAGCTGATGGAGATTCTGGAGTAAGTGCTGCTGCCAATCTTCATATTGTTTGGTCCTGTCCTGCCCTTGGCTTTTAGGCCTTTTCAAACCTCTCTAGTTTCAGACTCAGGTTGCTGAATCCCCAGTGCACTTCTAGTTGTCTTTGTGGATTGTCTGTGTTTGGCCTCGGCCTGTTACCTAATCCCACCTTGCCTGCTGCCAGGCCTGAAATCGGACTGTTACCTGACCTTTCCTGCTGCCAGCTGTGATCTTGGCCAGTCTAGCTACTTCGACTTGAATCATTGTTTTCCGGTCTCATCACCATTTCCAAGCAGAAGTCTTCTGATCCATGTAACTATCTGGTGGGGAGAGCCTGGGGCCCTTGACCTGGTGACTCTCTTGCAGCAAAGCAACACGGTTGGCACTAGGGTCACCGGCCCATCACTCCTTACAGGGTGCGCTGGTGAAGACCCAGTGGTCACTTAGATCCCGCACCTCAGATAATCCTGTGTCAACTGCCAGGGGAAGGCAACCTTTAACAAAATGAAGAAGCAGAAAAGGTGAAGAAACACATAATACATAAAGAAACCTAATTATGAAAGTTCAGACACAGGCTTTTCTGTGCTGAAATAAAATGCTTGATTGGTTTTGGATCACTTTTGTCCTAGTTACTACCAATTTTATCTTGAATATTTTATAAGTTTATATGTTTTTAAATGATTTCATGATTATATACTTTTTTCTGTTTATATAAATGTTTTAGTTTACAAAGATTTAAACAAAGTTTATCTATGACATGAATACAGAGTTATACGAGAGCTTAGAAAAAGTTGTTAACCTTTGTAAACAACAGATATTTTCAGTACAACATTTTGTATGGGGAAGACAAACCTACGAGTAGCGGTGTCTCAGCTGCAAACATATAATTTTTAATGCATTTCCATTTGTCTCTAAAACTAAGACATACAGGTATATGGGCTAAAAGTGTGTCTCAGCTGCAAATCTTTAAATTTTATAGTTAGAAAACCCCTGCAATTTGTTAAAAAAAAATAGGACCCATTCAGGCTAATAGTGTGCTGCCCTTTCACTGGATAACTGGGAAGTTTCTTTTAGTAGCCTTGTCTTAGCTACTAATGGATAATTGTTATTGCAGGAAACCTCTAGCCCTTTGTTCCTTATTATGAGGCCTATTCAGTGACCCAATGTGTAATGTCCTGTCACTGGGAAAAACATTTTAGTAACCTTGTCTTAGCTGCAAGGCTTACATTTATATTGAATCAGAGGTCTGAACGTATTTTGCCTTGTCCTTTGTATGTTTTCTTTGAAAATATTTACTAATTCTTACACATGTATACAATTCTTTAGATGACTATAAACTAGTAAGGTACCATCTGAAAAGTAAAAAAATGTTAGCAAGTCTGTTCAATATTTAAATAAAAAAGGAACACCATAGTAAAATATTAATTTACTCATTTGCAGGTAGGGAAATGTTAGCAGCAGAAAATGACCACACTGCTTAGCTGTGCTGACCCATTTGGAGTAACCATTGGCCTGTACATGTATGCCAGATGCCACCATGAGTTCTTGGAAAAGAAGGTGGAGGGAGCAGAGGAGGAGGAAGGAGGACAAGCTTTATTTTGGACTGTTCCTTCCCAAAACCTGGACATTATACAACTCCGTTGTAAAATTTAAAGAAAACCTGTGCAAGGATACAGCAGATTTCTTTTCTCTTACTCCTCAACAATTGTTGTTTCCGCTGTTTCTTCTTTTTTTATTTTTGTCTACCTGTGAATGGAATGAAGCACAGATTCTACTGTCACAGCTTCCTAGTAGCAGCTATCTGCTTGAAATAATGTGTTATTTCTAAGTAGCAGTTCTCTCTTCTCATTATCAACAAAAACTGAAAAAAGGCAAACAATTTTGTTCATTTACTCATTATCCCTAAAAAGTCCATCTGTCTAATTCAACCTTTTCAGGACACATATAGTAGTGTCTCATTAGATCTTCTAAATTACAGTATCTTTATCTAAACAATGCTCACAGCAGTGCCTTACCCCAAGCCTCTTAACATACCCCTTTAAAAATATTTTATGAGAGTCTCCTTTCTCTGTTTTTTTACCGTTAGACATCGTTATCGCTAATTTAATATGTTTGTAGACCAAAATGTATTTTAATAGATTTTTCTTTGCCACATCCCAAAGATACTATCTGGAAAATTGTTTGGATGGCCTTAGATATTTCAAGAATACAGATATTTTAACAGAAAGTTTTATTAGTTTTCCTTTAGGCTAAGTCTACACAGACTGTTTCCCTAGCATTTAAACTCCCATGTTAGAAATTGAATTCCAATGGAACACCAAGGCTATTGTAGGAAAGACATTTTTAAGTCTTAAAGAGAACACTTATTGCTGTATTTAAAATTTTTAACTGCTTGTATATGTTAAAAATGCCTATAACCACCTATAAACAATTATAAAATCTTCCATTGAAATCAATGGGGGCTTTTGCAAGTGTTTCTAAACTTTTTTAAATGCTTAAATATATAACCATCAATCGTAAAACATTAGTATATTTAAATCTTCTAAATTTGATACAAAGTACAGTATGTACTCATTATCCATCATTGCGTCATTTGTTTCAGTGTTTATTGTCATAAAGAGTTCTAATTCATTTTGCAGATATTTATCTACTGTTTCTTCAGGTTATACGATAATGCTTGAAAGCAACAATCCTAACAAAAGTAGTAATCAAAGTTAATCTTTAAACAATTCACATGTTACATGTGTTAAGGGCCATAGTATGTATATGTTACCTCAATATTGAGATCAACAATGAAAGTCCAAAAGCTTCATTTGAAGACCCATCAGTTGCGTTTACTCAACACCCAATGGACACAGGAAGAAAGGTCATGAGCTTTTTGCAACGGGGGAACCCTTGAAATAATTGTCAGGTCTTCTGGTAACTTCTGCTATAATTATTATGTTCACAGCTCACTGTAAAATATTAGCTTGGTGGTCAATAAGAAAAAAATGCCTCCTACATTGCAGGCCAGTGGGAAGAATGCTACCCTTACAGATAGCCAAATATCATTGGTGTCAAACTAATCTTAGAGGTATACATTACCTATTGCTCAAGGAACCTCAACCAAACTCTTGAGGAACCCTGGTTGAAAAAAACCTAGATATAGGCAGAAATGGCAGAACATTCCAGTAGTGCACAATGCAAAAAAAATCTGAATTAGGTCTCAAACCATTGATCATCTCTGACCACTTTGCCATATTCTGCTGTTTAAGTAAGGCTTCAGGATTATTATAGGCAGCATGTGCTCTCATCATTTCTTAATCCATTCTTGGTGTTCATTTTATATAAAAAGCATATAATGCTTTTAATCCTGTTTAGATTGCTGATGCATGACAACATTCCTGACTAAATATATACTGTAGCCAAAATGCTCAGTAAAAGTCTGCCTTATATATTTCCTCTAGTTACATATAAAGGATCACAGCACTTGAATAACCTTGTTTCTACAAGTTGTACTATTTAAGCTGTAACATGATTTTTATTACCATAGGAAAAGATTTTATTATGTTTTGCACTGAACTGAAAAAGTCTTGCTTGGAGCATTTTGAACTGTGTTGACGAGTTCAGAAATATTAATGTACCCTCAGAGAATGTTATACAGCAGATTTTAATGTTTCACTTGAAGCAATTTAAGGAGGGATAATAAACTGTTTGCTGTTTGCCTTATTTAAAGGTTTATACAATATGAGGAAAACTAGGAAGTCAGACATATTTATTGCTCAGTATTTGTCTTGGTGTCCTGCTGTCTACAAATGTCTCCAGTCCTTGTGTCTAACATAGATCATTCAACTGGCTGATGTTAGAGACAAAAATCTCAGTCTTAAAATCAATTACGTGATCCTGTAAATTCTACTCTGAAACATCTTCTTTTCTTATTTTCTCTTTTAAGATATACAGTATTACATTAGTAACCATAACTACAGAAATTTAAAACAATTTGGTCAATATGGAGTTTTTGGATAGATTTAAAAAGTTAAGTAAAATGTATAAATCAATTCTACTGTTAACTTCATCTGTGAGAAAAAACTTTAGAAAACAAAACAGCATAAGAAAATTAAGTATTCATTGCCTCAGTATTTGCCTTTATTTCAGTTTAATTCTTTCTCTGCCAAAAGCATTTGGGGTTTTTGTTTTTTATACACAGAAACTTTTGACATTTTTGGCACCTAATTTTTCAAAAATTATATATATTCTATGTGTTGGGACCCTGTAGAATGATATGGTCTTAATTATAAGTTATAAGTTATATTATATATAAATCATTTTATTTTGCACAATATTAGTGCAAATGTTTACCTTTGATCCCAATTAGGCTGGACCTTTCCGTGATCCGGTTCTGCAAGTCTTCTTCCTCCCGGCACGCCGGGCACTATCATCTTCAATCCTCTTGTCTGGCCTTCTGCACAGGTGCGAGATCAGGTGACATAGCCCGCTGCAAAGGGTAAAAGAGCCGATCTCACTGCGCATGCGTGAGATCAGCATCTCTTTCCCCTTGGTGGAAAATATGCCCCTTCTGCGTATGCTCAAGGTCGGTCATGCACAGAAGGAGCAGCCAAGAGCCTCCTGGGATGCATGACATAGGTATACCGGGAGGCTCTTTGCTCCCATTCAGTCTATATTGTCACGGCTCTTTAGTCTACCCTTTTATGTAAAGTACAAAGTTGAGTTTAGGTCCCCTTTACACTGAATGTGGTCATGAAATGATGACAAACTATGATAGCTAAAACCAATAGGTTCCATAGTTTCATAGGCAATGTTTAAATTGGAACTAAAGCTGTGCAACTCCCCTTTCTGTGTTTATTTGCAAGGCACTGCCATCTTCCACCTCTTCTTATTTCTGGAGATGGCTTTAGTTTCATTTGATAGCTCATCAGTTTAAAGTTAATTATGATGCTCGAGCCTGCATGAGAATACATAAGTTGAGTTGTGTAGTTTATGTGCTGTGTGTGCTGTCACTGGTGTATCAAGTACTTTTTTGGAGGTGTCAGTGCTTTCCTGGACCCCTAATGGCTCCTCTGTTTTGCCCTTAGCCAAAATGTCCTGGTAAGCACAGTACTGCCCTGAACTCAGAGGTTCTCAGGGGTGAGTACTTCTGGGTTCACTGCTCCTAGGACTGATCTGGAAATAGTTTCCTATTTCCCCTCCATCCTAAAATGGGGCATGCTGGGTTCCCAGAGGGCACATGTAACCATGGGAAATGTGTGGGAGGTATACATATTTTAGTAAATATAAATGATTGGGTACAGCATGCAAACAAACCGTCACAAATTGTGCCACCCACAAGTTTTGCCTGCTAAGGTACATGTCCAGCTTTAACTTTTTTAAGTTTGCACTGGGAAAAAATGTAAAATCAATAATATACCTGTTTGTTTTTAACTTTTCCTATACTTTGTTCACCACCATTTTACCAGGCAGAAAGATTAGATGTAATGTTCAAAACTAGGTAAATTCTTAATACAACATAGGATACATGGCATTTCACGTTACAGGGTGTTCGCTCTCTGTTGGATGTCCAAGTTCTGCACTGCACAGCAGTTGATTCATTCCAACGTAGGAGGAGTGAAGTGATAGTCTGGTGACTTAACATACAGTGGATGGTTCCCTGTTAGTCCTTCATTCACATGCGCTTAAAGTACAATTGAAGTTTCACACCCCTGCTGTGACTTATGCCTAATTGATAATACGTTAAAATACCTATCCCAATGAAAATTCTGCTTTCCATGAAAACCGTACCACCGCTCTCAAGTGGCTTCCACTGATTGTGATTCCAATCGTGCACAGCTAAAAAAAGGGACACATAAGATTAGAATTTGCTTTTCACATAATTGGACAACTTTAGTGACCATTTGCACAATTTATTGCTTGAGGATTCTCAGCTCCTTTGAATCAAATTTAAGATATTTGCAATAAACAGTCCCTGGAGATGTTGAGCCTACGTTTTGTAAAGCATTAAAAATGAGAAAGCAAGTCCTAAAGTTAGTGAATGAAGGCATGTGTGGCATCCTTAAGCTTCCAGTTTGTTATGCAGCTACTATAATTTCCATTTTCTGTTTAAATTATATAAAAAAATTGGACTTATCACCTTGTTAAAGATCACTCCAGTTAGTAAATATATTTTTGTGCCATCCAGTAATATGTTTCTTCTGAGTGCCCTTAACAGCACACTCCAAATTCTGTTTTTTTAAATGTTTTATTCAAATCTGTTATTTTCCTTGACCTTTGGCTCCAGTGAATTCATCCTTCAAATCTAATTAATATCATCACCTCCAATTATTTACATCCAAACTCTCAGAGTTTATCATGCATAGCCTATTGCATGATTTATGAAACAAACAATGAATCTTATTTGAAAGAGAATGAAAATTAAATTAAAAATTAATGTGAAATTAATTCAGCACAGATGATGCCCGGTCCTAGATAACTATGTAATTATATCTCATTCTGTGTTTTAAAAGATTTAACCTTATTTAAAAAAAAAACACTAGCAAAGTCTTAAAACAGTTTTATTAGAATATACACTTTAAAAGTGTTAGTAACCAAGCACACTCCAGGGTCTCTGATTGTTGTATTTATTGGTAGCTGTTCTTGTTATTTATTATGCACTGTGCCAGCCATGCATTCAGTATAACACTATGAAGGGTAAGCTACAGAGGTTAACTACTTTTAAACTACAACTGAACCACAGAGAATTCTGGATTAAATAAAATGAGAAATGTTGAAACATCTTTTATTTATTTTTTTGCATTGAGATTTTTGAAATGCTACATGTAAGCAGTTGCAAAAAGGTGCAAGCAGCCTGAAAGTGTTTTGAAAGACAGAGGATGACTTATGATAGTTTGCAAGATGTGCAAAGAGAACCACAACAGTGAGGCCTGTAACAAGGAGCATAGGGGAAGGCCGTCATGACTGGGCAGTCAGGGGGCAGATAGCATAGGTTTAAAAGTTTTGACGAGAGTGAGCCAGAGGAAAGGGAGGGGGGAAGGAGGGGGAGGAGGTTTAAGGAGGGACAAGAGTAGTTAAAATGGGCAGGAGGAGGAGGGACCCCCCCTTTCAGAGTGAGACAGCGTTCAGGAAAAGTTTTCCCACCCTCCCTCCCCTTTTAGGGCCAATGTGACCAATGTGGACCAATGTGGTTGGCAGTTTGGGTTTTTGATTGCTGGTTTGGCTAGTAGGGCGGGCGGTTGAGGTCCTCGGGGATGTTGTGCTGGTGGCAATATTTTGGTTAGGGTTCCATCCTTGGTATGGAATCCCTGGTTTGGGTTAATGGTCTGCTAAAGTGTTTTGGGGAGGGTCTGCACAAGAAAAGGATATATTCGTTCCCGAGCTGGGAGTATGGGAGGCTGGGAGCAACTGTCTTTAAGGTGCAGACCCCAAAAAGGTGTAAAAGTGGTGGCCTTCAAGGACCTGCAACCAGTAAGAAAGTTGGGAAGGCAATATGGTTAGGATGTGTTATTGTTTATCTGGTACTTATTCTTTAATTATGGTATTATTAAGTTATATTGGTTATTCTATGTATGCGTTTATTTATACTGTTTATTGTTTATATTGTTATTTATATTTTATTGGATATTAAGTTAATTTTGGTTATAAATCTGTTAATAAAAGGCCTACGGGCCATTTAAGCAATGCTTGAAGTAGTAGTAATTCATTGGTCAGGGGGGATTTGGATGTGGGGGTATTTAGGGGGTGTGAGATTGGAAAAAAAGGGGAAGGGCAAGTTTGTAAGGCGCATCTGCACGGCTATGGCTTGCCACAGTCATGCCTATTACTGTATTTCAGTAAATGCCTATGAGTGCATGTCAATACATTCTCTTTACCACCACATAGCAGTTGTAATTGAGTGTCTGACTAACAGTTTGTTTTCTGTTTTTTTCAGTTGACTTTGCATTGTGTTCCACCTATTGGTCAAGTTACATTGTACTTTTGCACTTCCCATGATCCCTACCAGAAAAAGAGAGCTTACAGAGAATCACAAACACCATTATGAGAACTGTCTTTAAATGACAAAAATCTTCAAGAGCAAGTGGTACATGCTTGGTAGAGAATGTTTTATTGTTTCCACCTGATCAGTTTCAATGTTAAAATAGGGAAAGTGTCGAAGTCTGCATCCCTTCGGGTGAGTAATATAAATGATGGAAGAGCCTACATCCTTTTAGGTAAGAAATAGCCTTAATTTACAGTATTTAACTAAAATACTAATTTGAAAAAAGTTGTTAATTAATTTTAGGGAACTGCAAATTAAAATCGTAACCTAATTTTAATATCATTTCAATTTAAAATGATGTGTAACTGTATATGTAATATCATGGTGAAGGAAATTTGAACAGACAACCTGTAAAAACATGTGTATTACATATCTTTCCAGTACATGGCGAGTAATCCTTTGCTTTCTTGAAACACTTTGGACCCTGCTTGTATCCCTTTTGTTATTAAATTTATTTAAAGCCTCCAAAACAAGCATCTCCATTCATACAACAATTTTTGGCACTACATAATTCATTGTAAGATGCAAATTACAATAAACGTAGAAACTATATATTATAAACTCAAAAAGTTTCCAGATTTAAAATGCTGCCATGCTTATTAAGTGACTTTAAACAAATGACAAAAAAAAAACACAAAGGCTGTCAAGAAAACAGGCATTCTTGAGATATTTCACATGAACTACTAGAACTATAGTGTCACATATTTGCTATAAATAATTTTGATTTTAAATAGTACATATTCTTGCTGAATTTGAACTAATTTTTGTACTAAACGGCCTGTATTTGTAACTTCTGATTGCTAATAAAGTAATCATACAATGAGGTCCATAGGTAAAAACCTTGAGCACAATAGACAGCTAACACTGCTAACATTCAAAACAGTACTCAACAGAAATTCCATTAAAATATTGGTAATAAATCTATTCTGAGTACTTTTTAAAAAACATTTATTTGAAAGGGGAAAAGTAAAATCATATGGGCCCCGTTTATCTTTTTAAAGTTCAAGAAAAATAATCGGGGTTTATATTTAAGTTTCACCACTAGATGACACTGTGTCCTCATGTAAAGTGTGCAACAAAGTCTAATAATGTTTCAGACGGTAGCAGTTTGTTATACACTTTACATGAGAACACAAAGCCATCTAGTCGTTTGACCCAAGTATAAACCAAGATTCCTTTTCTAATGGAATTTTCAGATATTAAACTATTGTAATATAAAGCTTGGTTAACAAGACCAATATCCTTAGAACACCTAATATAGACATTATATGTAAGCCAGCCTACCCAGGTGGTTTTGTAAAAAGCTACCTGGTATAAAAATTAATTGGCAGACTAAACCCCTGCCAAATTGCTAATGCTTTTTCAGCAATTAGCTGAATCTTCTATTTGCTGTCCATTCCATCCATCTTTTTTCTTAACGGAGACACTGCAAGCTTTTGTGGCCTGCTCTATTAGCCAACAGGGTGGTGGAAGTATTGCCATCTATTATATCTATGGTCAGTCTCAGTAAATCTACAAGCCTGTATGGACACCTTATAACAGTCAAATGATTATGGTTAGTGATTATTTTGGTGATAGTTTTATGGAGGATCACTGTAGAATCAGACTACTTTACAGCAGCTAAGGAGCCTGTTCTACTTTATGACAAGAGGAAGGTGAGCAAGAGGGATGCAGGGACAACAGTAATCTTGTTAGTGGTCAGTTGTTTAGTGAGCAGCCATAGCAGATGCCTAAACCATGTTGTGGGACACCTGTACTGACACTAGACTTGATCATGAACTATCATGTCTTGTGATGAAGATCTAGCATCTGTACAGACCTAAAAAATTACCTTTAGTGCAAAAATAATTATAACTGTTGCCAATTAGTATATTTTACTCTCTGCTGAAAGACCCATTTGTATTTTAAATGTATTTTTTGGTTATTAGGGGTAACTAAATGTAAATTTTTAAAAACAATGTTGTTTTTTTTGTAAATCATTTGCCAAACTTCAAACAAAAAGAAACTTTTTAATCTGTCCCCGTACTTTCCCTTCACTAACACTGCATGGCTGATCCTCCACATTCTACTTGGCTCTATTTGTGAAATCAAAGATGTTATCATAGGGAGTAGACTGTACACAGTACAAAACAAGAAGCACAATGGCAGCAGCACAAGGAGTTTAATTAGAGTCTTTTTTATCTTTCCATGATATGAGTAATTGATGCAGAAACCTGTGAATCAAACATTGTCAGCCAAATGCTCCTAAAAATGTTTTCAAAGCAGCTCATTGTCACATTTGTTTCAGATCATGTGCTTCTGTCTTCCTCATTTGCGAGTTTCTTTTCATCTCTTTCCAAAAATGTCATATTATTTTAATAATTCATTTAAAAACCTTCTAACATGCTATTCCTGCTGGGTCCTGCTTAGAAGCTTTATCTTTTAGATAGTTAAAGGATGTCATTTAAACTACTGAGTTTGTCTGTGCTTAGTCCTCTGCTCAGTACTTTTTCTAATACATTTTGTCTTTAAAGGCCCACTAGACCTAGAATTTGGGATTATCTTTTTTTAACAAAAATCCTTAATCTCATTCAAGGAGTCAAAATGTGAACAAAGCAGGATTTTTAGCGTTATGTATGTCAAATGGTGGGTGGCACTAGGTGGGATGTTGGAGGATGAAGGTAGACCCCGGAAAGGTAACAATTGGTTGTAAAGGATTATAAAACCTTTTTTTGTGTGTGTGTGATGTCTTTATCCCTAGGTTTAATTTTACCCTTTCTTGGGTAGGGGTTAATACATAAACCTCGAATTATTTCCCAAGAATGAGGGATTGGATATCCCTTCCTAAAAGGGGGCTTGCAGATTGCAAAAATATTTTCTGTGAGGATAAAGCCCACTCCCTTCATTATTGGCTCCCCATTCTCGTGGGAAAACAGAAGCCTGATATCGCCAGGAAGGGGGGCATACGCCTGCTGCGCCCCCTTTTCTTGGGCAGAGAAAGGTTCATTCAGAGAAGGGGTCCTGTTCTACTGCTAAGGTGGACTCCTTTGTGGGTTTTTTCTATTTTTTTTTAAACAAAATAATACTACAACTATGTTATAAATGTTTTGTGTATGTACAACAACAGCCCTCCCATCCCAATGCAAAGCAATTGGTTTTTCTGTAGTTAAATTTGGGAAGGAATGAAAGTGTCACATTTAATGATACATAATACAATACTTGGGGCAAAACACTTGTGTTTTAAAATCACAGCGAGATATCACTACATGTGCCGATATACTCAAAAGATTTTTTTTTTTCACTTGGGCCATATTCCCAACTATTCAACACTGATCGGGTGGTAATTCTGGTGACAAGCCTATGTTCTGGGGCTTTGTTGAGATAGTAATTGTCTTCCCAATACTGATTTTTGTGTACTTCTCCAATGTTAGAAGCTAGATTACTTGTACTGAAAGATATGACCACATGCTTCCTCTAAACAGGAGAAGGCTCAACTGGAACACCAAGTAAAATTGTAAAATAGCCGATCCTAATATAAAAAGCCATTAAAACTCCAAATTTCCTTGCTTAGTTATATAGAATTAGCGTTTAAAACAATAGCTCTTCTGGTAAGATCAATGGGTAATTACACTTTGTTACGGGGGGGGGGGCAAAACCTGTTTAGATATTGCTGGTGACATATTTTTACATCGTATACGTATTTAATCTTTTTTATTTTGCCTACAGTTCCACTATAAAGTAAACTGTCTTAAAGTAAAATATAAGAGAACTGTTGCCGTTATTGGGTATCCAGTAAAGTGAAAATTTCCAGCTTCAATAGATTTGCCACACCATAATTATTTTTAAGAAACAGACTCCTGGTAAAAAAAATAACCTAAATGGTTAAATTGACTTAGTATATAGCCTGAACCATCAAGAAGTGTGCCAGAATTAGATCACCACTGTAAGGCGATGTATGGAGAGAAGGAGATAAGCTTCTAAATGCTAAATAACAACACAAGGAAAATTCTCTAATCACATATCAACTGACTGGAGACATTTGATTTTTTTCTGACATGTATAGCTCTAACTCTGAAGAAGAGATGACATAACCATGAATAATGGCTGTTTCAATGATTAACTGTGCTGTAAAATTTGAGAATTGTGATTTTTACACACACAAAATTACTTTGGGAACAAGTCAGGTAGGATATCAGTTGGCAATAAAGAGTTGGGAGACAGGTTTATACTATATGTTATGGCAGATCGTAATTCTATTTTAAAGGTCTAGTTTATAAATATTGAAGATGACTGGCTTAGCCATAAGGAACATTAATGCCTAAACTCACTATTAAAGTTTCAGGGTCACAAGTTCCCAGCTATTGTAAAAACAGCTGCACAAAATCTAAGTGTTAGCATGCAAATTCAAGCAGTTTGTAGATAAATTACTATGCATGCATAGCCTACATATAATTAAGGTATATTTCCAGTCAGCCAATTATTTTTATGTACAGTGTTTCAAGAATCCATGATGAGAAATGCATTTTATTGCTTGCAAGTTTACTTTTATATGCTTAGGATCAGCAGGAGGCTTTTCAAGGGCTTTAATTTTACTCAGAGTGTCAGGAAATCAGATTATTGCATCCAGCTGCAGCTGCTTTGATTGAACTGAAAGTCTGATCTAATTTGGTTCAAATGGCAAATTGCTCCTCTATTTATCCTTGAAGTAAATGTAGTGATGAGGTCTTGTTTTCAGTAATATTTTAGTATAGTATTGACAAAAATGTTGTACCGTTATCTTTCATTTACCGTAATGTTTTTCTTGGTAGTCAACATGTTCCCATCTTTTGCATAGTGGTTTAAGATAGTTATAACTCAGAATGTATTTCAGTGCACCCAGTGTCTGCACTACAGTTGTTTTATAGGCAGGCCTATACATGGTTACTATACATATCAACAGAAAAGCATGTGTAATCTAATTTCAGGTCGTTCATGTATTTAGTTTACTCAATATGCCTACTTTGCAATTAAAGATCTGTATGTTGCAGAAAGACATGACTACATGCTGATACAATGCAATAATTAGTTCTAGTACAGGTGTAGCATGAATTGTGTAAGAATGGTAAGAGTGCCACGTGCCTTACCAAGCAGTTGAACCTGTTAAATATCAGGTAAGTATCAAAAAGATATAGATATATTTTTTAAATGCAATTATTGTGAGTACCTAAAAAAAATCTGGTTTTTACTTCTTGTCATGCCATACATTACAGTTTAGACTGGAAGAGGATGAACCCACACAGAAGTCAATGTGTTCATTTGCTAACAAGAAAATGTGGATAGAAGGAGAAAGCAGAATAATAGAAATTAGTTTGTTAGTGTGCAGCCTGTCCACTCTCTAAAAACAAGCTATGAGAGGGACAAAACCTTTCAGCGCTAAGTAACTGCAGTAGAGAACAAATAAGTTATTCAGCCGTAGCAGACAAGGCTTTGCATATATCTCAAAACAGGAGAAACAGTGATGGAAATTCTTTGACAAGCAAAAAAGCTTCCATACATGTATTGTATCTGCATATTATGCGTTTTGCCTTCAGTTTGGCATTGAATATAAAGATGAGCAACCCTTACACTTTTCTTCCTTTTAGTAAATATTTGTACATTAGAGATCTTACTTATCTGAAACTGTTATTGATTATCTCCTCTGTGAGGTTATAAAATGGAACAGATATAACAAGAACACTAGTGCAGGTAATATAGTATATAAAATGGTTCAAAAACACATTGTTACTTTTAATATTATTATGTGCATTCAAATTGATGTTGATTTTTGATGATAATCCTTCTCTTGAATTATCTTTCTTTTGTTTAGGTTTAGTCTTTGAAAATTGTTTGTTTATACTTTTTTTCTGCATTCATAGTATTGCTTTTCATCCACCTATTTTTTTAGGCATAATTGTCTTTTCCATTAGATTGTTTCTTCTCATATAATGACCAGTATTAGACCTCTTCAATCTATTTATCTGAGCTTCTAGTGAAAGGCTGGACTAGCTGTTGAAGGCTCCATTTTTTTCTATGCCATCTGTTATATTAGTAGAACAACAAAATTATAAAGTCAATAATACTTTTCCTTTCTTGATTCTTCATTGTCCAACTTCCATTTGTCCTGTTGACCATTGTCAATGAAAACCCACAAAAGGAAATCCTCAATTCGTTGTCATGAGATTATATCCTCATCACAAAGTAAAGGGTTCTAATAACTTTAGACATGGGAATTCCCCTCAATGAGATTTCTTTCGAGTCCCCAAAAATGATAAAACTTGATAGGGGTTTATAGTCTCTAAAACTCAAGAAAATACATTTTTTTCATATATATACATATATTACAGTAGTTGATTGGTAACCAGCATGATTAATTAATTTTTTAAAAGCCAACAGGGCTCTGAAGATAAAATAAACCCATGGGGAGATACCTAAAAGTGTCCACTAACTTTAACTGCTGCCATGTTATAATGGTAAGTTGATGTAAAAGCTAAATGGTTAGAATTAAGCAGAAACATAAAAACAGAAACAAAATGAAACATACTGCTGCTGCACTAAACAATTTGATGCTGTCTCCTTGTACTCTGCTACCTTGGTCACTAGCCTACATGTATGTGCCTTGGGATAAATTAACTGCACATCTAAAAGGCTTAGACCCTCACTTATAGCAGTTTGTAATTTTGGCTGATAGCTTTTTAACATCGTACTTACATTATTTTATGTAACCAAAATGACTTGTTAATAAATTACCATGGTATGTTTATGAATAGTATGGGATGTTAATGTAATTCTGTGGTCTACACAGTCAATTACTCATGGCTGGATCTGATTCTTTTTTGGCTTTGGTGCTAAATTTATGAAAATCTGACCCTAACACTTTATTCATATGCAAAACTGCTTAGAAATCATGGAAGTCAAAAATCATAAAACATACACCACCAACATATATTTCAAGATTTTGCTTCAGGCAAAAAGGAAAATCACAATAAGAAGAGAAGATTCCACATTTCTGCATAGATCATTTAGCTCATAAGAGTTTGGTTGTGGTTAAAAGAAAAAAAATAAATAAAATAAAGCAAAATCTAGTATGTTCAATCCATCGCAGTTATTCTTGTAGCCAAGGGCTGTTTTTAAATGTAAACTCCGGCCTAATCCTGTATATGTACTAAATTACATTCCTATATGCATTATTGGTGAAAAAGAAGGCCTAATCTATTTTAAGTTTTTGTAGACTATTGTATATTAAAAAATGATTATGTGAAAAGTGCCCAAGACTGCTGTCATATAGAAATGAGACACCAGGATCAAATCGGACACACTTTGTGGTAATCACACGTACGGGTCTTAAGCAGGCAGTTTCAGCAGAATGAACTTTCAATGAGCCTAACTCAAGTGGACATCTCTTGCAGTCAGTCCCCAACACTGGACAACTTTATTGAGAATTCCAACAATGCCTGGAGTAGTGGAAGTCCAAGGTTGGGGCAAGGTGTTAGTGGTTCAACCATTTCTATTACCTTGTAATATCAGAGTAATAGAATTTGCCCAAGCCACATCTCCATTTCTGACCCATTTTTCTAACAATGGGGGGGGGGACCCATTTGTACGTTGCATTGACCAAGGTTAAACTGCTCCCTGACATGCTGAAATCATGTGAAAGCACTATGTCTGATTAGGACATGGGCTTTTTTAACATGATCAGAACTGTTCTATTAGAGTACTGCCTAATCTAAACTTAAAAATTTGAAAATTGTATAGGCAGGTACCGTGCTACTTCAGCATTTTCACCCAATCCTTTACTACATTTGGGATTTTCTTGCTTTGCCAGAATGACCTAAATCTGTGCTCATGCATTCTTTCCTTGCCTCCAGTTATGCTGGGATTATACACCGAGCTGCACATGCACAATTCAGTGTACAATATAAAAAAGATTGAAAACTAACAGATAAGTTTGTTTTATTGAAAAAAAAGGCAATGAAGATTCTGCCTGCTCATATTTTTTTATTTTTCAGTATAGATTCACTAAACATATTGAGTGTATAAACACCCTATTATTTAAGCAACAACGTAAATGCACTCTTATATCTTTCTCTTTTCCTTCCCAATGGTGATTATTAGAGATGAGCGCATTGAAGCTGACGAAGTGGAATTCGATACGAATTTCCAGAAAAAATTGTTTTGCAACGAATCTGAATTTCCTTGTGATTCGTGGTAATGAATTGCAATTTTTCCGAAAATGTCGGCTACACGTGTAAGGACTGCAGAGATTCCACCATGATCTCTGGGCACTACAGGGGATGAATGGGGACTTCTCCCTATTCATCCCCTGTAGTGCCCTGTATTCTTAGATAGAGAAACTCTATCTAAGAATATAAAGTACAGCGCTGCAACAGCAATCGCTGTTGCCATGCTGTGCTTCTAATATGTATTGTTAGATAGAGAAACCATCACCTGTAGTGCCTGGACATTGTAGTGGAACTGCAGAAGGCATCTGTAGTTCAGTTTCCCACTGTCCCACGTCACGTGGGAAACTAAACCCCAGATGACCTCTGCAGTTCTACTACAATCTCTGGGCACTACAGGGGATAAATGGGGACTTTCATCACCTTTAGTGCCCTGTATTCTTAGATAGAGAAACTCTATCTAAGAATACAAAGTACAGCGCTGCAACAGCAATTGCTATTGCCGTGCTGTGCTTTTACTATGTATTCTTGGATAGAGTTTTTCTATCTAAGAATACAGGGGATGAATGGGGACTGCGTAAAAATAGATTCTAATGTACTTCCCCAATCCTTGTAATGCAGCCTGAACATACTGTGTATGTACTGATTACAAAAATAATGTTTAAAACAATGAAAAGTATAATATAGAAAGGGTGTAAACCAGAAGCAGTACAAGGCTGCATGTGTTTAACTGAAAACATTTGATGGCTAATTATTATATAACCTAGCAGTGGATAAAAACAGAACGGCAGCCCCATGGGGTAACCAAATGCACCTCATCCCAGACACCAGATTTAAACCTTGGCCTTTATATGAATGCAGCACCACATCAATATATGAAAGATCACATTTTCACAGGCAGATGCAGAAACCAGTAGCTTTTAGTTTTCACATTGGCAGAACATTTACAGAATCGGTAAGCAGTACTTACCAATAAGGCCCCATAATCACAAAATGGTTAGTAGTAGTTCCACTGAAGGGGATAATTTCGGAATTGGAAAGATTACTGTACTGCTTCATGGAAAAAAGTGAAATAGCAAAGATATAAAAAATATTTCTTCTATACAAAGCCCATTCTTCTATATTTATTCAAAAATATTTAAATGTAAAAGTACATAAATCCCTAACAGCATATTTGTTTATTTGTTTCATTTTGATATGTGAAATTTATATTTCAAAGCAGTTTACATCTTCTGCATAAGTGCAAAAAATCTGTTGACCCTTCTAGAAAAACTCTATTTGCTCCACAGCACATAAACTACAGCAAGTAATCATCATTACGCTAGGACAGAAAATGTATGACTGTCAGGATCACTAGATAAAAATAAAGAACAAAATAGTAAAACAAAAGGACCACCAGATATTTAATTACATTAGATTTTTTTTACAAGGGGTTTAGATATGTTTTAATGTATTTAGTAGAACATGTACTGGGAATTTATCATTATATAATTTTCCATACCATGTTTGAGATATTAAAGATATTGAAAGTATTAGGAAACCAAGTAGAGTACATAGGAAAAAGTAGTCCATGTAGCTGTAAAGCTATGCGCACTGAATATTAGTATTATTATTTGGTATTTATTTAGTGCCGGCATATTACGTAGTGCTTTACAAAGTCCAAAGCCATGTCACTAGCTGTCACTCAAAAGGGCTCACAACCTAATGTCCCTACCATGGTCCTATGACTATATGACATTAACACAATCTAAAGGACAACTTTTGAAGGAGAGTGGAATAACCTAACTGCATATTTTTGGAATGTAGGAGTAAACCAAGGTACCTCCAAAGGAAACTCATGCAAACATGGGGAGAACCTGCAAACTCCATGCAGATCCGTCCTGGCCAAGATTTGAACCTGGGATCTAGTGCTGCTAGATAAGAGAGCTAACTTCTGAACCATCGTGTTGCATACGGTAGAATTTTTCCTGGCATATCTTTGAAATAAACATTTCACAATGCAAATGATAATATGCATTATATACAGTAACTAAAAAATTATGAGGGACATACATAGGCTGTAACATGTGAAGGTGTGGACGTATTTGAGGCATTGTTGGCTTGGTGAAACGGGAAAGAAACTCCAAACATTCTGCCCTGAAGGCTGTAGGATCAGAAGCCTTCCTCTACTATGATCAGAAGTGATCTAAACTCTGCGCCCAGGTGTCTTTCAGGACATTGCTGGTTAAATATTTGTTCTCAATAAAACCCAACAAAAACATCTAATATTATAAACAATCTCTTTAAACTATTTAAAAAAAAAAACATTTTGCATCTTTGTTTAGATGACTTTATTCCCTAATTAATGTTTAGTGTTGAAAGTCAGTAGATAAGTCACTTTAACAGCATCTGCTATGTGCCTATTCCTTCATGACTTGTTCATAAAGAACGATTTTTTCAGTTTTAGTATTCCATCATGTTTTGGCTTCATGCCATTTTGTGTCGTTTCCAACCTTCTAACTTTCTTGCTTCACAGCGGTCCCTCTGTTTCTACTTTTTACCTTGTGTAATTAGACTGGCAAATATATCTCAACCAGACCAGAAGTACTGAACAAACTAGAGCAACAAATATGACCATCTTTCAAAAGGAGTATTTTTGGTTTTTACAATAAACCAGGTCTAATGTCAGGTATGCCAAGTATACATTTCATTAGACTTTTTGGAAAACACATCCAATGTTCTATTACCACTGCTGAAGCAAGAAAATCCCAATTTAAGTGATTGCCTATTTAAAAGTATCCAACAATTGCCAGTTTGTCATGATGAAATTTTAACCAACATTCTTTGCATTTATATTTTAAATCTAGCTTTATATTATACTCGATAAACAGGGAACATAGCTCCAGCCAAAATGTTGGATAATGAGGGAAAATAGAATCTCTGTAAGGTTTTAGTCTTTAAAAATATAAGAACAAGAGCAATGCATTCTCACTATTACCAGGCATATTACTCGTAAAATGTCTTAGTTGTTTATCCACCTACTGCAGCTTTCTAAACCCACTAGGATACCTTGTTATCTAAACCCACTCGGATCCCTCTTCAGTGCTTCAACATTAAATGTGTACTTCTGGAGATTCAGAATAGCAAGGTTGAATAAATTCACGGTAAGTAAGAATACAATGTATACATATAATTTATCTCAATCAAACAACCTATTCGTCTTTTACAGGATGCAGAAGCAGACCTGTACTGCAATATTCTGTACTATAGCCAGACAATCCTACAGGCAAGAAAAGCCATTTTTTTTTGGTCTTTCTTACAGTGATGGAAACATTGAGACAGGATCAGCTCCATGGAGCTCTCCAGATTGCACTGGGTTTTTTACAACAATACACATTCGCCACCTGAATTGCAGGATGGTGTATATTGTGCTTCAGTGGCAGATATTCTACAGTTTGAGGGAGTAGTGGCACATAACTGTGAATGTACATGGCATCCTGATATTTCCCTGTCTTGCCAAATTCACAAGGGGTGGCCCAAAGACTTTAAAGGTGCCATTCTTAGGGTACTGGGTACTGTGGAACCCCAGAAGGTTCCTATAAAAATGACTGATTGACCTCCTTTTTGACTATGCATGCTATTATTTTCTCTCCTTTACCATCAATACCACAGCATGATGATCTTATAAGGGAACATGAGAGCATTCTGGATTATTGAAACACATGTGTAGAAGATGTGTAACTGTAGCAAAAGAGAAATTCAGCATGAACACAACTATAGCCACTGTTGCAGCTAGGTGCTTAGGAGGAAGGTCAGGATGAAACCAAAACTTTTTTAGCAGGCAGTCTGCTTCCCCCATTTCCCCTATTTGTTTCTTTTTAGGCAATGCCATTCCTATTGCAACTCAGATGGACACATCTATTTTTCTTGCATACTGCAGAATCAATTACAATAAAAGTCCACAAAAAAACATTTTTTTGTTTCTATCTCTGTCTGTTACTCATGAAATTGGCTTGATTTTATCTTGTGACCAGGATCAAGGTAAGTATTTAAGTGGGGAAAGGAGTTTGCAAGTTCACATACTCTTTAGGGTAAATTGAATGAACTGACCTAAAATGCATTAAAAAGATTTTAAAATAACAAAAATGTAACATACCACATACTAACTCTCCCAGGTAAGTGGTCTGCAGTAGTTCTTCTATTTGTAGGCCAAAACGTGTTTGATAAAAAAAAAAAAAAACATACACCTCCCCCAGTTATACTTGCCAGGTCTTTAAAAAACTGTTTGGACTAGATGGAAGACATCACTTCTGAGTTACCGGACACTAGGAGACCTTTTGCTGCCACTGGTTTTACTGGATGGCTTTAATCGCCTAACAGCCTATTGCTCTTTGGTAGATCTGTCTTTTCTCATCCCATTCTTATGGTTGAGCTGTAGGACTCCATACACTCAGACCTGATTACCCTTTAACCCCTTCCTCCTCTAACCCTTGTTACCTTTTTTTTTCCCCACTTTTCTTTCTTCCTCTCCTTAATAGTTTTCATATTCTTATTTCTCTTTTTGTATCTTTTTCTTCTTCATACTGTTTGTTTTGTAGTATATAAAACTAAAAGAAAAAGTGTGTCATTGCACACATTTATTGCAATCGTTACTCTTGATTTACATTCTTTTTTTTAACATCACAATGTACCAAATATTTATTTAATAATTTGATTTGGCAATGCATAGCATACCTTTTTTATTATTTTTACTATTGCTGTGATACTTTGTTGCATTACTGCCGTTTTGTTTTGAATTGTGTATCTATTGAATGAATTGTTAAACTAAGATAAAAAGTATTTGGGATACCTCTGCAGAACTTTTAGGACAACTCTGGCTTTCAGGTAGGATCAGCAAGCATTTCTGCAGTTTTTAAATGTATGTTTTTAGAAGGATTATAATGGTAAATTGAACAGGGCAAAAAGGAGCAAATAAAAGAAGTTAAACATTTTAAGCACAGTTGCTGTGTTTACTGTGCAGCATTATTAGTTCATTGAATCCTTCTACTTGTTGCTTGGAATTGCTTTTTAAATGGCAAAATAATATTATTGCTTTTTCCGCGGGCTGACAGAAATGGAGGTCAGATGAGCTTTGGTAGTGAAGAACTGCAGGTCCTTCATAAATATTGAGAAGATTCAAATGCTGCCAGGTTAAATAGCACTTCCCAAAAGTATATACTTTCTGAAAAGGAATAGCTTATTTGCGAATGGAATGCTCACAGCAAAATTCGGCGTACTGCGGTTTCCAAGAGCAAATGTCACAATGCAAATATTTATCTGCAAATGCATACAAATGTTATGTTAGAAGTCTCCAAAGGGTAAACTTCAGGGAGCATAGCCAACCTTTATATAGTATCCGCATTCTGTTCTGCTGCCAATAATAACACTTACATTCTGCCCATTTCATGGTCATCACATGCAATGTTTCAAATCATGCCCGCAGAATTGTTCTGTGCTCAATATTATATGCATAAGGAAACTGTATTCAGCTTTAGGTAAAAACTCAATTGTTTTATAAAACTACATGACAGTACATATATATTCCCCAACAAAAAGCAGACTAAAGCTTACAGTATTATTTACAAAGTGTGCCAAATGTTTTACCTGAAATGTAATATATATATTTGGCATTTACTACAACAAATATTATCCCAAAAGTTTACATCTTATATACTTTATATTTACAGAACATATTCTTCTATAACTTAACAATAAGTCAACCAAACAATCAGAATGAAGAAACATACCCCCTTTTTGTCTGCAGTTCCTAGAAGGCCCAAAAGCAAAAATACCAATGTTACTTGAGTCCTCCATAGATAATGTTTTGGCCCCCCAGCCACCATGTTCTGATTCAGGTGCCGATATCATTCATACTCAGGTCTGTGGATTCCGGCAGACCTCTGCGACCTAATAAAATGCTTATTACTATTCACTTTGAAAAACTCAGAGGATGCCATACCAAAAATGGGTCCCACTACCACACTCCAGCACCACTGCCTTCCAGAAACTCAGCTGCCACCCACCAACCAACCCCAGCTTACCCACCACACAGCCTATTTTCTTACTCAAAAAATGGTACAGGTGAGCAGAAAATTCTTCTCCCCCAGTCCAACTGTCTCTGAAAATTCTCTCACCCAGCACCCTGCTTTCACCTCTCCTCAACTCCCCCTTTCTCTTTGTCCTCCAACCAATTAGCACCCAATAACCCCAGCCTTTTTTAAGTACTTTATTTACCCCTTACCTCTTGGATGCCATGGCCACCCTGTCATGTAGCACCTGTGCTCATCCCCCTCCTTCTTTTATTTTTCATCTTGGGTTCTAAAGGAATGTATGTAAATGCAAACTCATTTGATTTAGTAAAAAAAAAAAAAAAACACCCACCAACACAGACCCTTATATTTTTATGTAGGCAAAACAAATCAGAATGCTACAAAATGGTTAAATCATTACAATTTGTATTCAGATCATTTTTTTTAAATCAGTTTATTGGCAATATCCTTAATAGTTGACACTTCTAATTGATGTTGCAGCCAGCTGAATTAAAACGGCAAATGATTTTTTCTGTTTAATTACTATATGACTATACTATATGACCTATAGTATATGACCTTCTGTAATAATTAACAACTAATTATTTTTCATAGATATGTAGAGTTTATATTTAGTTCAAACTTTCATTAGGTCAGAGAGATAAGTTTAAAAACCCACTTAAACTCACAGCCTGAGTGAATCTGGGTTAACATCCTGTTGGGAGTCTGCAAGCAGTTTTAATTAATTGCACCTTACATAGATTTTTCTTGACCTAAACAATGTCTTACAATCACCTATTATACTATTCATAGTTCTGAAAGTAATAGAAGATAAAAGAACTTCACTTCCAGAATTTCTAATAGATCAAATGAAACATTCATAAAAAGAATGATACATAATTGTCATTTTTTCATTATCATTCAGACACTCTGCATAAAAATTATTTTGCAAAAGCAATGCTGGATATTTTCACAAAAAGTGCTCCATCAGCCACTTTTATTGCACTTTTCCATCAAGTTAATCTTGAATAATTTGTTATAATCCAGTATTATTTGAAATTAACTCTATGTTTAATTCAGTGTGGGTTTTTACATGAATACTGGCCTAGTTTGTTTTACTAATGGTCTCTTTGCAGCTTTTGTGCATAATAAAGTAAAATTTCAATTTTATTTATGCACATCTCAGCACATGCAGTTACACACAAATAAATGAGTATTATTGCTTGCATTTACCACATTTATCAAAGTTTGTACATTTTTATTGCCTATAAAATACAGTTCATTATTGACCCGGAATATCTACTGCTGCATCATGTTTTTGCAGATGATGCGTTTTAAATAAAAGTGTCTAGTGGGTCCAGTTTCTCTCTGGGGATTTTTTTTAAAGCAGGGAATTTGACATTCACCATACATTCTCTGGTGGAGAATCTTCCAAGCCCCTGTGATTTTAATAGTAAGTACTGATTAAATAAATTAAATATGTGATAGTGTCAGCTTCACTCTAAATAAACCCCTTTGTGTGGAAATAATGCATGTGTAATATAATAACACCTCTCAGGCACAATTACCATTATAGCCATAAATTTTGGCACTGGTAATAAAGTAATTCAGTAAACAAAAAACTGCAGTCTTTTCCTAACTACAGCGCTATTTGGGGTGTCATGGTGACATGATAAATTATTATACAGTATTTATGTAGTGCCAACATTAATCACATATGCAATGCTTACAAAATCCATAGTCATATCACTAACTGTCCCTCAAAGGGGCTCACAATCCAATGTCCCTACCAAAGTCATATGTAATTAACACAAGCTAAGGACAAATTTTGAGGCAAAGTCAATTACCTAATTGCATATTTGGGAATAGGGAGGAAACCAGAGTACCCAGAGGAAACCCACCCAAACACAGAGAGAACATACAAACTCCTTGCAGCTATAGTCCTGGCTAAAAATCGATCCTGTGTCCTAGCTTTGCAAAGACCAAAGTGGCAAACACAGAGCCAACCATGCATGTACCATTTAACTCATACTGGACCGCAGTAAAAAAAAAAAAAAAAAGTTGAAAATACATGTCACATGTAGTTTTCTAAGATACAGGTATTATCTATAGGGCTATTGATATACATTATTTCGCTAAAAAAAAAAAACCTATACGGTGGCTATTTTTCTACCTTGCCAGGTTACTACAGTTATGCAATAGGCTCTACATAAAGTAACTTAGTAATTATTCTTTACATGCTCCCAACTTCGAATTCTCTCATGATCAGGGAAGGCCACTTTCAAAGATGTAATAATTACCACTGCCATAAACTGTTTTACTTAATAGGTCATCATTAGATGGTGCAATACTTACTAATTTTTGGAGTGATATATGGTATTCCTTTTTGTATCTTTTTCAAAAAAAGTTCTATGTGTGCTTCTTACATTTGGTACATTTTAGCAGCTTTGTCCAATTGGAGTTGTGATTGTCTAGGAGGTGAGGTGTCCTCTTCATTCATGTACTTTAGCTAAGAGTTTTTGTTGTGTCTGAGCAACTGCATTGGTTCATGCCATATCAAAATATCTGCAGTGGAGAATTGTGTGGTTGGCTGCTTTCAGACTATATAGCAAACTGCTGCTGTGTGCTCGGGGATGGCAAACAGGACCACAGAGGTAGTAGCTGGGATGTGGTTCTTCCCCTATGGTCTGCTATGGTCAACCCTTGGTCTAAAATGGCCCTTAAAGTGGATTGAGGAACAACCACTACAATGAAATAAGATGGCATGTTCGTGCAATTATAAAGGTTCTTTTTATTTTATTTTTAACCTTTCATTTAGGGAATACCTTGTGATCCTACCATGATCATTTCTTTCAAATATGCTTTGGCGTTGTAAACCTCATATGTGCTTCTAATGGAGTCTACAAGCATCTGTCTGACACACAGATGCTACAGCCAAAATGAAAGCATGCATTAAAGTGCATATATATGTTAGAAGTCTGGAGAAACAATAAGGTAGTTAAAAAAGGCAAAAGGAAAAATGTTATGTTATGGAACAAAAAGAAGTAAAGATGTACATTATGGGTTTATGGATGGCCAAATGTCTCATGATCCATTATTCTCAGAGGCAGCTGCCTATCTATGGCCAGTTTTACAAGCAAAATGTAATTGAAATTCTTTATTCACCTTATTAACAGAATTAGGAAACTATTGTACATACCTTACATATAATTATTGTTGAAATGGAAACCTTAAAAGTAAAATGAAATATATTTTCCCAGGCACAAGCTTATATTGTGCATTTATTGATCTTCAGTGAATCTTAGCACATGAAATTAAAACTGAGTGAGGACTGCACTAAAGGGAGGTAGAGTCTGATTGTTAATGTAATGCGGGACTTTAATGAGTACCACTTTAGTGTTATTGTATTGTAGATGAGAGTATTTTATTCAAAACATTAAGAGAATAAATACATTAAAGGTCCAGCTACAAGATACAAGACTATTGGCGCTGATTGTTTCTGTATGCCAACAAATTAGAAAACATGTTACTATAACGCATAATGTAGTTTTTGATGAAAAATCTTTTTATATTGTGTTATATTTTGTTAGTATGTACAAATATTGATAATTATTGGACAAAAAGTTTGATAGAGTCTGGAGTGCATACCATAACATATTTTCTGTGTACAGAAATGTTTAATATATTGGTAATATATTTCCTTTCACATTTACTTTTTAAGTTTTTAAGGTAGCAGTCTAGGGGGCTGGCAATGAAGTAGGGGGACAAAAGGTTTGGAGGCTCGGAATGCTTAATGAGTTTGATATGCATTTTAAATTAACCCTGTACACTCTGCATTACACCCCTACAAATTCTTAGCAAACTTTTGCATGAAACACAGATTCATGGTTCACATATATTGCAGTATATGTTTAACCTGACCAACTGCATCAGTGATCCATATGTAGCCTGTTGTAGTAGTACAACTACTCAAATATTTGTAATATACTTTTTAAAACATATAGGGCTAATTTGGGGCAGACATACATAGGTAAAGTAAAGCAACATAGTTTAATCTGGCTGTTTACCTGCAATATGCAATAAAAATGAGGATATATTTAAAGCTCTAATCCATATAAGTTTGATGTATGTAGCATATTAGGTGCTAAAGGTGTGTGACTAGATGTTAACATTGAAGATACTAAATTTTCATTCCACACACTGCTATACATCCTTTTGAATTTCTAGAAAACATTTGCACAAAACAGCCATTCATGGATTTTATATACTGAAATGCATGTTTATGTTGGTCAGCTGTGTCAAAGTGAAGATTTTGTGGCCAAAAAACCCTGCTAAATACTAAATACTTTCAAACAGTAGCCTTGCATCGTGGATAAAATCTACTTAGCAGAAATGTTGATTTTTTGGCAAGGCATATTTTATTAACAGACATTGCAAGAAATCACATTTTGTATGTCAGATAACTAGAAGTCTTTTTAGACACGTCAGGTTATGAGTAGTGCTGTTAGCTATGTGCTGTTATTTCAGCAGACTACTTCTTCCTCCCACCTGCCTATAGATGCTCCAGGCAGGCAGAGAGAATTCCTAATTTGCTGATGCAACAGCAGGTAGGAGTGGCTAGACTTGTATTTTAGACATGTTCAATCTTTCAAAAATGTTCAATAAATCCAGGCAAAATATAACAGCCAACAAAAATTTACCCCAAAGTGTTTTGACAGCTATGCAATGAAATCTGACTGGTTGCTATTAATCGTGACATTTGCTGCCACTATTATATCTGATCGATCTGTTAAAATAAATAGATCAGAAACAACATGTAAGACTATTTGAGACTGTGTCCAATCATCATGTATTCTATGTAATTCTAACAGCTGTTATATCTACACACATTTTTAATGACTTCCAAGATCAATTATTGTTTTTATTGCCAGGAACAAGTGAAACCAACATGGAATGAAAACACATGTCATCTTTAATTGCAGTGAAAATTTAAATCAATTGGACATGTTTGTATCCATGTTATTTGTAAGACTGACATTTCACTGTCTTATAGCGAAATGTCAGCTTTACCAAATATAATGAATAGATATTTTCTTTTTTTCCTTGCACAGGCTCTGGAATATTCCACAGTGATACATGGAAAATGTTCAAACTGTACTTGTTGCCAATAAGCAAATGTAAAGGTGTAAAATATGTGTAAATATTGGTTGTCCATAGTAAGTGTAAGCAGCCCTTAAACTCCCTGGGGGACAAGAAAAGACATGTAAATGATGTACATCGGGAAAAAACATGAAAAACTACAAACCCCCAGAAAAATACCCATTAAGAAAAGGGAAAAAAGTAATTTTATTACTATTCAGCTTAATAATCAAAATTGTGTATGTATAAAATCACACAGACTGCTATTAAACATATTTTTTATATAATTTTTTATTATTTTATACATATTTTTTAATGAAATATTTATCCAATCGGTTAGTTTTAGAATCACAGTGGAAAATTGGCTGTGTGCATTTTTACTGTAATAACGTTTACCAAACCGTAAGCCCTTGTAAGCCTATTCACCTGACTGCTCATGTTATGCCAGGTACTGAAATATTCGTCCTGATGGTTCTTACCATTATCTTACTCCCTTGTCAAATTCATCTGGGTTTGTAAGTGCAAATGTTAAATGATTTTATTTAATGTGTGTGTGTTTAGTGTAACTTTTCAACTTTTATTTTGTACAGGTTATCCCACACTGACAGGATGATTCCCACAGCTGAATTCATTCATAAGCACAGCCGTGGGACTACTGACAGTGTGGGATCCCCAGGCACTAGGGGTTACATGAGGACAAGTCACCCCATTTAGCTCTAGTGCTCCGTGATTGGCTGAGCAAAGGGGATACCTGATGATGCTTGAGCTGTCATCAGGGTTTCCCCTGTTCAACCATTCATCACTAGAGCTGAATGGGAAGACTTGTCCTCATGTAACCCCGAGCACCTGGGGATCCCACACGGTCAGCAGTCTCACAGCTGTAAGCATGTATGAATGCAGCTGTGTGAATCATTCTGTCATTGTAGGATAACCTGCGAAAAAAGTAAAAGTAGAAAGGTTACTCTAAACACACACATAAAATTAAATATTTTAACATTAAAGCCTTGTCTTATTTTTTTTTTTTTTTTACACATATTTTAACCCTTTCAGGAAATGAGTTAGGGGTTTAATGTACCCCTCTACTCATTCACAGTATATATCTCATTGATTTTTTATTATTTTATGTAAAACTGTACATTACCTACTAGAAAGTAGTGCTCAACACAATCTCCATAATACTCTCAAATTTTCCATGAAGAATATTTTTCTAAATGTTTAATTATCCTAATGGAAAAGTGTGAAAGTTTCATTTCGAACACCAATTATGTGCAAAGAAAAATATGCTTACACTATCGAACAGTATCCTAAGTGAACATTCTCTATTACTTTACTAAATCAACCTACATTATGAGAAGAAGCAGTAAGTAAGACACAATTTGTAGTTCTTCAAACCAAAAAGCAGAGCCTGTAATGTATATCGATTGCGACCCAACATCCACATATAATTGATAAGGGTGATGAGCTTGATTTCGAGCTATACATTTCCATGTCTGGAAAAACTGAACACAACTACCTGTAGAGATTTTTGTAGACCATGCCAAGCAAACATCAAAAAAGCAATTGCTTTTAATACCTTCCAAATAAAAATATATGAATCAATCAATTTACCAGCATCTGACATCAGTCCAATTATTAGGAAATGCTGCATGATCAGCATGATTTTCTTTTCCTTGTATGTTAGAGGCAAAAGCCAAATGTATGCGCTGAGCAGTAATGTGCTATTTACCTTCACGCTATTTCCAAGTCTTCATTACTATCATGTCTTGCTGTTCAATAATTCAGCTTGGCAATATTGTTTCCATGAAAAAAAGTACAGTGTCATCATATTACTTTATTCCCTAAAATGTATTTTTTTCATACCAGAAGCTATTCTTTACTCTAATTAAAGCAGTAACTCTAACTGGAGGAAGTTTGTCCTTATAATGAGTTCCCTGGTGACACAAAACATTTTTTAAGACTGAAATCCGCAACTGTTCTCCAGTCACATAGCAAGATGATTGGAAGGCGTCCATAACAAGATAAATTTAAATCTCCCTAAAAATGCAAGTGCTAAACAATAAGTGGGACTGATTGGATTGCAGAGGCTCTGAAGTGTGATTGATCAATAGATAATAAAAGTAGTAACATGTTCACAGCAGAATAGCTAAATGACATTGTTGGAACTGAATCATTGTTCTGATGTATGAACATAGTTCTGTTTTTGTGTGACTGAGAAAAAAAAATACACTTAAGTAATCTGCATGCATGTTTACAAATTAGTCGCTGGTAGATTGGAAGGACTGGAGCAGTCATTCAAAAGCGTATTCTTTTATTGGGACCATGTGTATTTTTGTGCTCATATAATACTGTATTTGAGGGCTTGATTGTTTGCTTCATAATTGTATATTATACAGATAACAATCACACTATTTTTTATCAGCATAAAATGAGTGTTGTCTAAGATCTAAGAAATGTGCTGTACTATTTAAAAATAGGCTAAGTAGTTGTGTACATTGGCATGTCCTTAAATGAAGTATAAAATTATATTAGTATTTTTAGCAATCTGCAGGGAAAGTAGAGATTTATTATTTCTTTGTCAAGACCAAAACTGCATGGATTGTTATTTACATATTTTTATATATTGTCCAATATAAAATGTTAAAGCAATGCAATGTAGGGGGATCATGAATGATGGAAGGTGCCAGCAGGGTGCCATACACCACTTCCTGAAAATATCACCTCAAGCTGCCTTAGTAACTCTCTTAATGCAAGCAGTGGGTAAGATTTTGTGAAAATTAATGCAAAATCAAAAAGGTGGGTGGTGAGTTTGGAGGATTGGGTACTCTTAGGCAGAGTGTATTTGCATGCAGAGGAGGGGCCTGATCAGCTGTATAACACTAAGGCGAGAATGGAGTTCAGCTTTAATGCAGTGATGAAATCATCAATACATCATGAAATTTATTTTGAAAGCAGGTCGAGAACTGCTTATCGGGTCCTTACAGCAATGCCTGAAAAAACAGAGCAGGGATGTGCATGTGAACTTTTAAGAATTCTCCAATAAAAAAGTGGGTCAACCTTTAGTAATTCAAAAATAGACAAGCAGCTGAGCAAGAAGCAGGTAGTAAAGGAAAGAGCCCTGGCCACCTACGTGTTTATTGGTGGAATTATTGAGGATTGGACTGCTAATGAAGATTTTTTTTAAACCATTTCCTATCTATACACATTGACATTCATGGTCCTGGATTTAATAAAGCTTTCCAAGACTAGTGAAGATAGCCTCTTTGGGCCCGATTTAATAAAGCTCTCCAAGGCTGGAGAGGATACACTTTCATCAGAGAAGCTGAGTGATCCAGCAAACCTGTAATGGATTTCTTTAAAGTCATTTGCTAGCAAATGTTTTGAATCATCCAGATCCATTCTAGATTTGTTGGATTACTCAGCTTCACCGTTGAAAGTGTATCCTCTCCAGCCTTGGAGAGCTTTAACAAATCAGGCCCATTATGGGAGAACCTGGGTGATCCAGCAAACCTGGAATGGATGTCCTAAAACAACATTTACTTAGCTAGTAAGCAAATAATTAGCAAATGTTAGTTCTGGACCAGATCCATTCCAGGTTTCCTGGAACTTCTTCAACCTTGGACATCTTTAATAAATCTGGCTCATTGTCTACATATATGACAACAGTAAACCAATCCTGTGTAATATGTATTGAAATGGGCACTTGTAGTTTCCACCAGAAGGCTGTGTAACAAATTGATGGCAGTAGCAAAAATGGCAAACAGAGTTGCCACCCTATATTGGGATGTATCTAAACAGAGACCTTTTTGATAGGATCACAGGGTATTATTCTAGTAAAAGTTGTAGATTTAACATAGTAAAAAATGACTTTTTAGATGACGATAAAAGCCTCATGTAAGATGTTAGTGATTGGGTTTATAGTGTAAATCATGATTGTGACTGTTGTAATAATGCTGCCATAGCTAAGTGAACAACCATTAAAAATAAAAAAAAAATAAAAACAATAGCACCTTTAAATAAAATTTATATTTCTAAAACAGGAAGCTGCCTACAATGTTAAGCTTTCACAGTCTCAATGAGAGCATAATTCTATAATTAATTCAGGAACTTCTGCATATCCAAATGACTTTTTCTTATTGACGGATACCCTTTAAGCAAACATGTATTAACATATAACATATATAACATCATAATTATAAGTCTTTATATACAATTACAACAAGCAACGCTAATTCATGCAGACGACCTGCTTGTGATTAATGCCAGTCAGAGGGCAATGCCATAGACATGTCAAATAATACGCCTATTGCAAAAAACATAGCAGGGAAGAAAATGTATATTATGGCTGATAATTGTACGCCCCTGTTCATATCTTCTTATTAAAATAGCTGTCACAGGGCACTAAAAACATCACACTGATGTAAATCTGGGGGAAACTGTGCTAGTTTTACTGCCAATTTTCTCCTCACATTTGACAGAAAATGTATGAGACAGGTCTCCTTCAACAACTTTTTTACATGCAAATTTAATCTTTTTCTACAGTAAATATTTAAATATCAGCAATGTCAAATTATACTGCAATTACTGTGACAGCCCAATGCAATGTGCAACCTTCTAAGTGACATTGTGAATGCACTGAGCCATAACTTTTACCTAATATATATTTTTTTTCATTGGAGTTTTATTTTAATACTATTTGCCTTATTTATCATTTGAATCCTTTTTAGCCTTTAATGTTTCTGCCTTATTTAAAAAATGATTTTTTGCCTTTAAATAAAGTCTACAGTACATATTCCCTGGGAACATTGAGAAGTCCTGTTAATCCTATCTGTTGTAGTGACATCTCAGTGCAAGGCAAAGAGGTAGACATCACATCTAACAAGAGAAGAACTTAATGTGCTACATAGAATTATTATATAAATGTCAAGTCATTTACTGTAATATGACTGTCAGACAACCTTTGCAAGCTGTACTGATGCAGCTGAGCTCCTAGCTTCATTGGCATGAGCGGTTTTGTATCCTTTCAAGAATACAGAGAATTGGCTTGTGAAGCAGTTTGTAAAAGTATTGCATTTACAAAATGTAAATGGTATAAATATATGTGGAAAATTAAATATGACTTATATGGAATATATATCCTGCTTTGTTCTCCAGAGCGGCACATAATAGGGTATATGTAATATAGAAGCATCAGAAGACGGGAAATACGGCAGATATGAATTATTTTGGATAGAATGGGATGGAATATTATTTTCTATATTGTGCACTAAAATCTTTGTCAGCTCAAAAAAGATCATATAGTCTTTAAATATATGCAACAATTACAGTACTAATAATAAATACATGTCCAGTAACCCATATAAAATGTCTGTAATCAACTGATCATGTATCCCAGCTTCCACATTAGATCGGGATCACCTGCTTCTCTCCAAAAGATATCAAGATCACCATGCAGAGTAATATGTATATGTATGAATTTAAAATAATTAAAATCCAAAATTAAAGAAATTATCAATTCCAATACAACAGTTTAAAACT
This sequence comes from Pyxicephalus adspersus, assembly GCF_032062135.1. Lineage (NCBI taxonomy): Eukaryota > Metazoa > Chordata > Amphibia > Anura > Pyxicephalidae > Pyxicephalus > Pyxicephalus adspersus. The sequence continues at coordinate 112,858,827 of NC_092860.1, read as the reverse complement.
GAAACTAATGTTTTCACGCATACCACATGTCACACGTTATTCAAGCTTCGACCTACCCGTTTCGTTCAGCCACGGGCCTCATCAAGGCCAAGAGTTTATCATCTGCTAAATATCAGACTATTAACAGAGGATTATCCTTACACATACAAAACATTAACTAAAATCTAGTTTGAGCATCATTTTAACATAAAAACAATCTAATCACTATTACACATTAAAATACAGTTTATGTTTCTTTAAATGCAGGAATATATTTGCCCTCTACCCTACCTGAAAGTCAGTATTCAAAATCATCATTAATATTTTTATGATCCTAAATTTCTAAATTAAAATATTTATTCAGATGAATCACCCTTTTATATTGTGTATATCAATAAACTTTTGGATTTTTATTTTAGGGGCAGACTTTAAACTATAATTTAATGGTGCTATCATGTTGAGATTGAAAGTTACTATCCTTGATTATCATTTTCAAATTGGGCAAGCTCCTCCCAAGGGGGTACCAGGAATGGCTAAATTAGCTTTATTACAATGTGTTTAACGTATACTATTATAACAGTATTTTAAGGCAAAACAGTGAACCAAATCTCACTCATAGTACACTCAAGTATAATAAAAACACAAATTTATTTAAATTAAAAAAAACTTTTTGTTAAAACATTACATGGGTTTTGATGACTCCACAATATATGGTACAGATACATATGCATGTTAATTGTTCAACGCGTTTCACGAGACATAGTCCGCTGCATCAGGAACAAAATCGCCTAGATGTTAAGATGCTTACATGTTAAGCAAGAGCATACGGCCAATTCAGATGACAGAGAGCTCTACAAGGAGGAGGTAGAACAGAAGAAAGAGAAAGTTTTTAAGAGATCTGGGCAAATATAGTTGGGGGGGGTCAAATGGCAAAAGATAATAGAGAAAGTGGAGACCAATTCAAAGACAGATGGGTTAAATCCAATGCAGGAAACTAATGTCCGGAAGTGAGGAGGAGCTTCCCACAACACAAGGGATGCGGTTGTGTACTCAGTGTTATTTATAGAGATAAACTTGCAGAGAGATGAACTGGAGACAAACTCTGTGTGTACACTATTTGGCTCTTCAGTAGTCCACACATTGGTTCTAAAAGTGGGGATCCGCTTACCTGGCTGCAGATCACCTGCCAACTACCTCTGCCTCTTCAGTTGTGATTCTGTGCACCTCAGCAAGAGGAAGCCAGGAATTTATATTCACTCTGGGCATGTACAGGGACCCAGAGAGCTATGGGAAAACCAGGTGAAGGGTTCTGCACCCACACCGTAGGTAGACTCTGTTACAGTCTAAAATTCTCTAGGTGCTCACCCTTTCAAGCAGCAGTAGTAATCGTAAGGTGGACTGACTCCAAAGTCTCTTGTTGGGAGTGACAGGCACATACTTGACTGTCTCCAGGGGTTTAGGGCGTTCAGTTGCCAAAATTAATCATCTCTCTGTAAGGGATATTTCACTTAGCTTACTGAATGAGGTAAAGCTCTGCTGACTTCAGACATCCAATAATAAGCAAGGAAAACCCTGTGTTTTTATTATTTCTTGCAAATGACTGGGGATTTAATAAGCAATGTGAAATATTCCTTGAAATAGAGATAATGCACTTTACTAAATAAGCAGCCTAAACTTCTTTAGTAATTTACCCGTCTTGTATACAGCAGTTACAAAATTTCTCACTGGACGTCACCTCATTCACCAAGCTAAGTGAAATATCCTTTGCAGAGTGCTAATTCACTTCCTTAAGAGAACAGTCTAAACCCATTTAGTATTTATTATTTTAATATGTGCTAAATCCATATGAATGAGCAGGCTTAGTTTGTACTGTACAGTAAGCACTAATTGCTTGATTTATTTTCATGCAGGACTGTATTCTGTATGTCCACAATTAACAAGGATGCGTTTTCATCTAATTCTGAATCCCTGGGAGAAATGAGGGGTAATCAAATATATGTCTGCAAGTAGCTGTGTTACAAGCACAATGAATGAACATGAACAGCAAGGAGGAATAAATTTACGGAAAAGGAGGTGTCCTATGGGATCTTGCTTTTCAGATACCTGGCATGGAAATTTGTCAAAAATACATTCACCCATGTGCTTCCCACTTATTAGTGAGACAATTAACAGCACAAGTAACAATCCAGAAAGTGACCACTGTAGAAACATTAAAACACTACTGCAACAGTTAATTCTTCTGGGGAATTAATGGCACAACGTGAGCAATTCATTATTTGGAAGACCTGGAAGCTATGGCATTTACAAATTTTTTTTTGTAATACAGTTATTAAAATGGTTTGTCATAGTGAGAAATGGAATGAACTATTCACTAAAATATCCCATACAATAAGAGTTATATTAATTTAATAAATGATGATTTTCCTGACCTCCTCTGCCTGTTAAAATTCTGCCTCCAGGTGGAAATGCATTTAGAATGTCCTAAACTTTGTTCAAACTCATTGGGAAGAAACTTTCATAGTAATAGCATTGCAATAAATAAAACTTTAATAACTTAAAGTGTACATAAACTCAGAATTTTCACTTTACATAAAAGAGTAAACAAGAATGAATAGGAGCGCAGAGCCTCCTGGGATACCTATGTCACGCATTCCGGGAGGCCCTTGGCTGCTCCTTCTGCGCATGCGTAGAATAAGCCCTTTCATCAATAGGGAAAAAATGGGATTGGCAAGTTTTTTCCCAATCTACGTCACCTGATTTCACGCCTGCACAGTGCAAGATTGAGTGACTTAGGAAGAAGAATGTTGAAGAAAAAAGGAGAAGATGGCAATGCCTGGCACTCCCTCTGCACCAGACCGAAGACAGATACTAGGACCATGCGGGACCCGATGGAAGAAACCTCCCGACGAACAGACTGTGAGATTGAAGGTAAGAATGATTTTATTTTTTTGGGTTAACTTTCGCTTTAAGTTTGGTCGTATGAATCCTTAGGCAAAACACAATGGGTATGTTCTCTTTGCTCTGATTTCTTTTAAGCTACACACATCAGATGATTGTCATGACAAACAGTTGTGCTCATCTTGGGTAAAAATCAAAACGTGTACAGCGACGTGTTGCGTTGTTCATTAATCCACCATGGTGGATTGATAAATGATCGATTCGTAATGACCACTGTGGATCCTTATGGATGAAAGCACAGTGGGGTACCACTCACTTGCCCTCTAACCCTCTCCATTGAACAGTACAACACTTCAACAGTCACAAAAGATCATTTTAGCCATAGTTATCTGGCCATTTTTCTGACTGGTCCTAAAAGTTATACCATGTATATAATTATATTATTTATGTACAGCAACCAATTAAAATTCTTTTAAACAGCATAAACACTGCTGTAAATTTATAACACAATCATTACTCTTTTCATTGTCCAATGGAACCTTATTTGGATTTATTTTTCGCAGTTCATCTCTTCTTCATTATTTTACATGGTATTTCTGACTGAGAAAAAAGTCACTTCCCCTACTCACCTTCACACACACACTTCTTTCCCTTTGGGTAAAAATTGGAGAGTAGAAAAATCCCACTGTGCAATAGATTTAAATGAGCAGAAATCTTTGTAAAGGTGTCTCCCTGGTACATCCTAAGCAATATCATGACTCTAACACTTTTTTAGTGAGCCGGCCAAATGTGTTCTAATTGCTGAAATGCATGTGCTTCAATGTCAGTAAGACATAAGCAGCAGTCAGCAAACTGCTAGAGTTAAAAAAAAGTTACAGACACATTTAGGAGCTCCAATCAACTCTCCTCTTTGATAGCCTCACAAGAGCTGCTAAATAGTTGCTGGCAGCCATATTCACCCACCAGTATTATAAACAGAATGAGTACGATCATTGATTGGACAGCTAAACTCCGTGAATGGTAACCTTACAAAACATACTTCATAAATGAGCCAAAACCGTATTATAAACATACCTTTCTGTTTACAAGGGTGGAAAAATTGTGTTGCCAAATGACTGCTATTGCACCTTTTCAGCATATTTTAAATGACAGGTGCAGGATACATTTTCCAAGAATATAGTGCATATATATTTAGGTTTGTAGAGAGGAGTTGGCAGTTTTTGCAAAGTTGATTTTGCAACAACAATCCTACTTTTGCAAGTGAACAAATTTTTGCTAAAGTAAAGCTTTGACACATTGCAAATTTGACTCGCTGACTTTACACAATATTGCAAAGCCTTTGAACACGGTATTTACCAAGTTGCTGGGGAATCTAAGGAGATATGTGGGAACATGTCAAACAAAATAAAAGATGTAGTCTTTATGTAAATCAAACCTAAAATTTGATTATTAAAATTTTTTTCTAATCCACTCCCAACAAAGTTGATTATTTCATGTATTGAAGATGCAACAAAGAGAAATCTCCCTGCAGGACATAGTTTGCAAAAATAAATAAAATAACATCTTAGATGCTTTATGCCTTACCTACTTTATCCAGGTAAAAAAATGGGAACTTTGGTCCAAGAAGCAAGCTAAGAAAGCCTTCTCATAAACAGCTTCCTGTGGGTTAAGAAAAGTGTGCCACACAAAGGTTGTAATGGTATTGTATCCAACCTCTTCAAATGAGTGTTACACACAAGGAGTTGTAATTGAAAAAAAGTAGATGGTTGTTGCTGTGTGTAAGTTTTATGGACCTCCCTAAATAAAATACCATTCTACCATCACAAATATTCATTGAATTTAACTTTGACTTCCTAGTGGATGTCTTACTGACTATCTACTGTATACAGTTCTTTGCATTTGGTTGTGTAACGTTTTAGAGCAGGAAAAGAAGTTTATGGTATAAAACTTGATGGTGGATGGTAAAAAGTCTAGACATGTAGAAGATAGCTGTATAACACTAAGCAGCTGCCACTGACAGCAGTTACTATTCCAAGGTCTGAATGGGTTTCTCCACCACTGGCATATATCACTGAGGAACACATTTTTTTTCCATTTTGCTTATCTCTAATACACAATGAAGTAGATGCAATTTTTCCTGGTAAAAAATCCTTTCTGTAAGAATGTTGAACAGCGGTATTATTAAATTCTAAATAAAATCAGTTTATAAACCATAGGCATTACACTGTAATAACAAATTGATAAATACCACCATTTTGCTGTGTATGCTAACAGTATGACGCATCCATTCATTATTATAAGCCACATACAGTAATGAATACATTGATCACCTTAGTTGCATATGCCATATGAGCTCTTGATGCTCCTTAAACACCATCAATGTGAAATAGTACACCATTTATGTTTCAGAGCTGGCTGATAAACATAAAACACGCAGAATCAAGACCAATACTACTTACAATCCTCCATAAACCAATTCTTCTACTGTATATTTATTGAGCCTTATCTCAGCATATGTATAATGTAACTATGTTCTCTTTATATCTCTATGTTCTCTTTATTTTCAAAAGATCAAACAAAGCAGAATTCTCAGTCATTACAGATGTTAGGAACTAATTAACCTTATTACATTTTTTCCCTGCGGCTGAAAAAAAGATTCTTAGCCTAGTTTGTAAAAAAGAATATTCAGAGATTCTTTTTGTAAGACATCACAGGAATAGTGCAGGTGATAGCAGTTAACATTGCATTAAATAGAACAATAGTATTGCAAGGAGAGATCAAATTATAGCGCTAGATTTAACAAATACATCCCAGATTCAACATTGTTATGGAAAGTAATAGTAAAAGATCTTCTTTTCTCCAGGAGAAATGATTGAAGGATTTAAAAAAAGTATTTGCAGGCAGTATAAGGAGGAGGTTACACTCTATACAAAAATATATGAATTTCTACAGAATTCTGCATAGGAAACCTGTTTCTAATAGTTAAATTAAAACACAGCTTCCTATTTGCATAGTGGATATATTTATATAATTCGATACTGTTACTGATACCGATATTCCAAAAGTATATTTCTGAGGTTCCATTTTGCTGCTGCCAGCCCTAGACAGAAATTTTGCTTTATTTATTCCTAAGCAAATGTCCCAAGGTTCAGGTGCTTTCTATTTTTTTTGTTCTATAAGGACGATCAAAATATAGACCGGCTTATCCCCCCTTCAGCAAACGTCATTAAACAACATGCCCAACATGTCCAGGCTGGCTGGCACTGATAAAATAAGAAGTGTCTTATACATTTGATGTAGCGACAAGGCGGACAAAACAAGTCCAATTCAGAACATGTGTCAGATAGCCCATCAGTATACAAATGACAGCTCGGTTTATCTGTGTGATGAAGAGTTTGGTTTACACACACTGGTTCTTTGCTGTCTTATATGCCTAATACTTAATATTATATGCTTGGAATAAGCCATTTTTAACCATGCTTCCTGAATCAGGCAGTTGTATCCTTCACTTCACTCTTGCAAGTACACCTAGCTGTCTAATAAATTGTGGCCTGCAATGGTAGGTATACATAGCTGCTACATTCATTATAGCCTGCAATACATTCTGGTAGATATATCCAGGGCTGCCATTAGGGGGGAACAAACGGTGCCTCTGTAACAGGCTCAAATTGAAAGAGCTTTTGTTTGGGACTAGGCCACTATCCGGCAAGTTTATTCTCCAATGGCAGCTTGACGTTGGAGCAAGTGGGTGGTCAGGCTCCAATTGCATCAGGTTATTTCGGGGCATGCCCAGTTTGAACTAGTATCCACTGAGAAAAACATGTTTTTGACTTGGAATCGTTAGCTTGCCGAACAGGTAAGAACTACCGACTGAAGACGATTGGCCCCCTTTCTGGTTTACCTTGTACCATCCATTTGTACTTGGGTTCCTTGCTGATAAGCTTTGTCTTACCTTGTACTTAGTGCCCTTGCTGGCTACCTGAGCTAAACTAGCAAGGTAGCCAGGTGCTGCCAGTGTTTGAGTGTGGGTTAAACCGCAAGACAGCAAGAGTGGGTCAGGCTGTCAACAAAGTCAGCCTGGAGCAAGTGGGTGGTCAGGCTCCAATTGCATCTGGCTCTTTGGTTGGCTGGCCAAGCCCACCCCTGCATTTGGCTACCTTGCGGTTTAGCCCAAATCCAACACTTGCAGCATCTGCCACTGGAATCACTCAGATTTACTTTGGAAGAGCAGAGAGCAGTTCACTTCCTCTGCTCTCCAAAGCACTGCATGAACAGAACTTGTTCATTTATCTATCACTGGAAACAAGCACAAAATATTGTTTCCAGTGGCTGTAATCTGTGTGGGGGTTTTACTCCAGATAACACTTTTAATGCTTCATTTTGGGATGAAGGCTTTCACTGTGAATACTAACTGATCAACATAGGTGGCCCAGACAGTGAAAAACAGTTTGTTTGAACCCTTTAACTGCCAATTTTGCTGTACAGCTTGGTCTGGTAAAGAAAAGTAAAAAAAAAAAAAAAAAATATTTCCCACTGTCAAGGTTCAAGAGGTAATATAGGTTCATAGAGGGGCTGATTGTTGCGTTAATGAAGCTGATTGATTTTGCCCTTGCTTCCACTTTAACAATAGGCTTGTGCCTGCTGCAGTACTATTTAATAAAAGTCTATATTGGAAGATGCATCAGCTCAGTATGGGAATAAAGTTTTTGCTTGCTATTTGTACTTAGCCGCTCAATACCGAATATTAGGTTTTGCACATATCATTTTTATTATATTGATTCTCCAATTCAAGCAATAAGCTATAGCACTGATAATGTCAGATAAAAGGCATTCATTTACTGCTTCCTTTTTAAAGTCATACAAAATGTGTCTATAAAATCCAACATTCTTGAGAAATGTAAATGCAATAAAAACAGCTGATGAAATGAAAGCAGTATGGTAGACAGAGACTCCACTTCCAACACTAGAGGGACATAAGCATACATCCAATGTAGTGATTTTTTTATTCATCCACAGGGACGATTCATTTTGCTGTGAAATCTAAACTTCTGAATACAGCGCTGTGTATTATGTTGGCACTATATAAATCCTGTTTATTAATACTTACGTGTTTACACTGAAATGTACTGAAGGTAAAGCTACATATTCTAAAAACAATGCTGATTGCAAAGTCCAAGCATCCATTCAAACTAGAATCTTGTGTACACAAATGGAAGGTGATAAGAAAGTTTCTTTGCTCCCTCACTGATAGTTAAAGACCAGTCTGACCAATTATTTGTCTATTCCTTTTGTAATATTGTCACAAACAAGACAGTCTATCTATTTATGGCATAGTTGTGAATAATTTAGGTACTTGGAATAAATCAAAATATGGATCCTTCTGCCCTTGAAAAATAAGCAGATGTAGTTTAAATGTAGTTCACAGTCTTTATTAAATATTTAGCATATTAACGCTGACATATATTTTATATCAGTTTGATGATTCCAGTGCTTAAACATCATTCAGGCAACAAACTGAATATGGCTTCTACTGTTTAATATGCCAATAAATACAGTATGTTTCATTATAAAATAAAATACCTGGTGAATGCATATTTAACAGTCTGCACAAGTAACTTGTAATTACCTCCCAGGGGAGTACAACCCTAGCTTTCGTCTCTTTAATATGTCCTATTAATTTTTAATGGCCTTTAAAAAGAGACTTGCAGTAAATTAAACATCAGCCTGCACTTTTATTTCTCAGTTACACATGAACAGATATTAGTGGTCAATACTGTGCTTGTGGCCTTGTCTCATTTAATCAATAAGGGCATCAACAATGCAAATCTTCACCTAAAATTAAATTGGTGTTTAACACGTTCTGCTTTTACTATCATAATGATGATTACATTTATTAAGAAAGTTAATTCCATTCAAAAGACTTTTGTACTGTTATGTTTGGTGAGTTTGAAATTATTATTATTTAAAAAAAAAATGAATTTTAAAATGTGTGACGTAATCTAATCTAATCCTAAACTGGTGTTACTATATCAAATGGGGCCCTGCAGCAAATCGAGTTATAGCTTCTCTCAGGTTTTTACTGGCTGTCTCTCTATTGGTCACATATTACCCACTTCCTGTCGGAACAGGAAGTGCTGTTAATCTTTTCACCGGGACTACAGAAACAGAAAAATAACCCTATTGCTATTAGGACCTTTCTATCCCAGTGACCACCACAAACTCTTTAATTGTTGGGGAGAGTAGAAAATGTCCCCACTAGAGTCACAGACAGAGCATATGAACTCAACAGAAAACTGATAAATTAATGTCTGGCAATAAGTTTTAATTTGTTTCCAAAGTCCTTTAAAAGTTTTACTATAAAAAGTATATGAAACCCATTAAAGTTTAGGGAATATTTAACTAACTTTTAATGTATGAATTTAAGGTCTGCTCTGTAGAGATAGATAGCCCTCAGCCTGCCTTTACAACTCCTTAAATTATTCACAAATGCTAGTGGCCACTGTAACTTCCCCATTATCAAATAACATTCTTGCTTTAGAACGCTGCTGCTCTTCTTTCCAGTTTGAATATATCTTAATGCAGGGATGCTCTGATGTGCCCTTATATTTATTTCCATAAATGCAAAATTGTAACAGATTACAGTTTCTCTCCCCCCTCGGCAGGATTCTACACTTTTATATTAATCTCCTTTCTGGTGACAGTTGTCACTGTCTGTATTGAATCAGGCTTGATATACCTGAAGGGAAGCGATAAGAGTTCTCAGGGTTTAATTAAAGTTTTTTTCTAACAAGAAAAAAATAATCTGACAGTTGACAGCTAACTGGAACAACCCCTTAGCATCTCTTATGTGTCCTCACTGTCCACCAGCACCCAAACAGCAGATTGCAGCAGCCTGCAAGGTTCAAACCATGACCTCTTAAGCACTTTAATAAAATATCATTTCCAGTGACCTACTTCATGCTTTTATTAAATAGAATAATCCGTCCAGTGTTCAAAGTGGCTTTTTGATACAGCACAAAATCATATTTAGTTGTTTCTCATTTCAGCATGCAGGAATCATGACAGATCCATCTGAGCTGAACAAATTAAAATGATAACCTGAAGCCACTATCGCCCTTTCTTCATACAAATTAAGTCAATTTAAGAAAATGCCAAAACATTTCCTAGTACCTGGTGTTCTAAATAAAATGTACAACAGGCAGTTTACAGGCAATTAAAATTTAAAGTCAAAATTAGCCTTTTTTTTTTTACAAGAATCTAGAAGGATTTATGTGCTTTGTCTACTTTAGGAGTTTTTTCAATATCTAATTTAAACACTTTGACTACAGAATTCTTTTTCTATGGAATCAATACATTTCTGTACTGTTTTAGACTGTAATTTGCTGAAAGAAAATAGCTTCTGTGCATAAACAAAGCCCCATCTTCCTCCTGAAACCCTCTAAATTTAGGACACCCTCTAGATTTAGGATAATTTCAAAAAAATATTACAGTAGAATGACAGCCAAATAATTAAGTTAAAACAGCTGAAATAAATTAATAGTTTTACTGGTTAATATTTTAATGCTCATGTTGTAACGTTAAGGTTTTAATGCTCATGTATTTAAACCACACACCAGGTCTATATATTTCATAGATCAGTGTTTCTCAAATTTTGTAAAATGGGAGAATCCCTTGAAATAGTTTTAAGGTGTTCAGGGAAACTCCGCTATGATTAATATATCCACAGCTTACAGTACATTGGTGTGGTGGTCAGTGGGAAGAATTCTTCTTACATTGCTTGCCAGTGGGAGAAATTTCACCCCCACAGATAGCAAAAAAGATTATTGGAGTCAGTCAAACTGACCTAACAGGCACAAATTGTTTATCAAGGAAGCCCTAGAAACTTCTGGATGAACCCTGGTTGAATCTGCGTAAACAGTGAGTGTGTCCAAAAATTACTATTGCCATACTTCCAATTTTCAGGGATGAGACAGTTTATAGTACATAAGGACATACCCTTGTCCCATCTAAAAATTAACACTTTAGTGATGCCTTCTTATCCTGTAATCTTCCTACACATGGCCCTTTCAGCCACCAGCTTCTGAAATTAAATTAACAACACCATGTAATTTATTAGAATATGATGTATAAAACTTTTTATTCTTTGGGCTTGTGTCAATGGCATCAGTTTGTCAGCTGTTTGAGACACTCCCGAAATCGTTCAGAATTCATTCACAGGTGTATTTAACCCACAGTTGCCCACTTTCTGACCTGAATTTCCACTCCTTAAAATGGCAAAACCTGTTCGAAGCCTGTTGACACATGTGGTTCATATCCTGATGTTGTAAAACGTATTATAGGAATATTGGATAGAAAATTTCAGGCAATTATAATAGCAATGTTTTATAATAAACTTAAAGCTGAAATTTGACCAAAAAAAACTATAATAGTCCCTTTCCCAGACAAACTATCCTAATTTTTTTTAAAAGATTATATGGCCGACTCATCTAAAGGTATCAAAGGTCTTCTGCTACACAGCTTCAGGAAAAGCCAACTATTCATTTGCAGCTGCATTGTATGTTTTGTTACCACCTCTTTCCATCAATCTCATAATGCCGACATTGTAATTGACGTAGAACATCAAGACACCTGACAGCTTTTACCCTAGAATGCCCACTACATCCAGGGCCAGCCTTTATCATGGGCAGCCTGCACAATTAAGAACTGTTGGACTTGGGCCACCAAAATCTATTTTCATACATGGTGTTTTAAAACAGGTCAACCCTACAGTGGCCAGTACATTAACTGAGGAATACCATTAGTTTTCATAGCTAAGCAACTTTTTGCACTGTATATGTCTTTAAATTTGTATTAAATATTTGAAATTATTTTTGTTTATGTGAGATGCTAGTAGTAGCATGTGGAAATATTGAGATTCCTAGCAAAAAGCTGTGCCTACAACTCACAGAAGCTAGCTGACATCACTAAGAGGTTTTGAAGTTGTTAATAATATGATTGGAACCTTTATTTATCAAAGAGTGCTTTCAACTGAAGTAAGCACAGGAAAACTGTAAGAATGAGGAAACAGATATTTACACAATGTATTATACTTAATCTTTTGTGTAAAGTTCTTGTTCTAATACCTCTCTCCTGCTGCTGTTGTTGTTATTATCCATCCTGAAATCTCATAATAGGCATAGACTGTACATAGAAGATATCAGAATATTTAAAGTCTGACATTATCCACACAGGAAGCAAAAACAAATAATTGTATAGGTTGCGCAAATTGCAAGTGGCAAACCATGGCAAAAGCTGGTGAAAGGCAAGAATGCATTTTTTAGATTTGTTACAGCTGTTCTTCAATAGAGCTTATTTCACTTTTTTTACAAAAAAATACATGATGAAAATTGATACAAATGCTAAAAATGCCAACAGCATACCAACTAAAGGAATTATGTCAAACATTAATGATAGTCCACTGTACACCGTGGTCATTGACAGGTTGGAAAGCACAGGCAATCATTTATAAATTATTAAACTATCTCAGTAATGTCTATGATTCAGATTCTATGACAGCTCTAACCATCGCTGAGATGAGTAAATTGATCACCTACAACAGATCAGTGAATGGATGAGTAGCATTGTGCTACCAACACCATAATTGGTGAGTGTGTAGCAGGATACAAATAATTATAGTAGGTCCAAACAAACTTTGAGTGCAAAACAGAGAATTTCCAAGAAAATCTAGGTCTAGTAAAATCTATAAAAATGTATGCACTTTTCTTTGTAGGCACAAGTGGATCTAATGATTCTGGCAAAAAAAGTACTGAAGAAAAATCTCTTGAATAAAGGATGTTTTTGGTATTTTATCCTTTAACATACTTTTTAATTTTATCTTCTTTTTGGATGGGGCTTTGCTTTATTGAAATTGGTAGGCTGGATCATTTGCCTAAAGGACAAGAAATGCTGTGAAAAAAATAACAAAACAAATGCGGTCACATATTTTATTTATGGACAAAATAACACCCCATCTATTTTTAAAGCATATTACAAAGTTAAATATTACAGGAATTCGCTTCTGACTTTTAGTGTGTGGAAATGAAAATTGTCACTAAGCAAAAGCCCAAGGTGCCAACATCCATGGGGGGGGAGAACCTATTACATACCTCCCAACATCCAAGTCCTTTTTTATTTTTTATATAAAAAAATAAAGGTATTGTATTATTATATGTCACACATCTCTTCCTCAATAAAGCGCAGGTGTCTCTCCTGCGCTTGTGGACAGTTCTGACTCCTGGGCGCGCCTATGCTCCCAATCTCAATCAGTTTCACCCTTCCCATCAGCCAATCGGGAAATAGCCTCCCAATCATCCCTGGCTATTTTGCTAGCTCAGACACAGCACTTGTCTGCTGTGTTTGTGCAACATCTCTCCACTAGTGCCAAGCCCCTTGCTTTGCTAGTAAATTCCCGTACACCTGTTGCTTAATTCAGTGTTTGTGGAATGTGTCTCTACTAGTGCCGAGCCCCTTGCTTTGCTGGCAAGTTCCTGTACACCTGTTGCCTAATTCAGTGTTTCCTCTGTCCAGCTCCTGTGTTAACCCCTTGTTGCCCAGTCTGTTTCAAGCATATTCCCTTGTGCTGTTTCAGTGTCCCTCTCTATCTGTTGATATTCCTATTTCACTATTCATTTTCACCAGTGCTTCCAGTGTTTCCTGTGTTCACTGTGTCTGCAGATGCCCCTGTGTCACTGGTGTCTATTCCCTTGATTCCTGGGTTTTGTTCCTGGCTTGTGACCTGACCGCTCTTGCTTGCTGCCTGCCTTGACCCTGGCATTCCTTGACTATTCTTCTGCTTTTTGATTTAGTACGTGATATCATCATGCCCACCCTGGTGTGCCCAAGGACTGCAACCTGGTGGTAACCAGCAGTGCAACATCCTCACCACTACAGGCTCTGGAGAAGACCTGGTTACTGCTTAGAGTCAAAGGACAGTGATATAAAAAGCAGAGGTGGGAGGGTAGAGGTCAAAGAATTTGAAGGAACAGAGGAGAATAGTTGACTTACATTATGGCGTCCGTGGATGAATTGTTAGATCGCATTCGGTCGGCTGCTGCGGTTCGGGGTCGACAGTGGCTGGAGTCGCAGATGCAGCTTTTGGGGCCAGGGCTGGAACAGGAGGGCCAAGCCGGTCCGCAGCGTTCCAGACGGGCACGGCTGTCACGACCGCCGGTGCGCCTTAGTCCCAGTTTGGCCTCTGGGGTCCAGCGCCATCCCAGGAGCCCCAGCAGGGACCCTCCGTGCCCCCCAAAGCAGAGAACACCTGTAACCGTGCGGCGGGCCGGGAGGAATCCTCACCGAAGGCGGGACCCCCGAGCAGAAGTATCCCCTGGGCGGCCTGTCAGGTCCCGGTCTGCTCACGGCAGGGAGCGGGAGCCTGCGGCTGGTGCGTCATCGCTTCAGGGTGGTGATGTAGGGGCCCGGCGAGGGAGTCGATGGCCTGCGGGACCGGACCGTAGTCCATCAGTGGTCGGTCCTCCAGAGCGGAAGAAGCCTTCATCGGTGGTGTCCAGTGGGAAGCAGATGCCTGTGGAGGAGCGGGTGGAAGAAGCGTCCGTTCCCGGTGGAGTCCTGCGGAGAATGAGGCGAGCGGAAGTGGCAGGCCGCACTTCCGGTTCTTTGCCGGCGCCCGGAAATGACGTCATCGGGATGCACCCGGAAGTCGCGGAAGCCGGAGACCCGGAAGTTGGAAGAGATGACCGGATCCAAGGGGACACCAGATCGGAGGGTGAACTGTCAGAGGAGGACTTGATGGACAGCGCCCGGGCGGATCCAGCGGCTGCAGGGCAGGGGCCTCCTGTGATGCCTGGTGAGTCCCACCCTGTGTGGGGTCCGCATTTGGGGGGGACTAGGGGGGGGTATTGATTGTTGTAATGCTGTTGGCAGTAGTAGTGTAATGGATGTTGGGGGGGCTGTGACAGGGTGTGAACAGGGGGGTGGGGCTGAAGGCAGATTGTTGCGTGGTCTGCGGGATTTGTTGGTGAGTTTTGGTCTTGGGGAGCGGAGTCACCCCCCACCCTCTGTGGTGTGGGGTGCAAGCTCAGAACGAGTGGTTGGGGGGATGGCTGTGTCAGGGGGGTGTAAGGAGGTAGGTGTCCAAGGGGGGAGTGGTGTGTCCTCTCATGGGTCTCAGGTGTTAGGGGATGCTGGGCCGGTAGGGACAGGGGCAGCGGACGGCACGGACCGCGTCGAGTGTGAGGGCCGGAAAGACAGGGCAGAGTACAAAGTTTCAGACAGAAGAATATTTAAGTAAAGACTGATCTGACTTTAAAAGATTGTATAAAATATTTCTTGATCTAAATTATTCCTGTACAAATTTAAAATGCATGAGAGACAAAAACCAAAGTCGATATGGATAGCCTCAAATCATGCTGTATTATTTATCTATCTATCTGGGATGTGCCGTTTCTTCCCTGCGGCATACATATTGACTTGTACAGTAGGACATTGTTGCTCATTAAGTAAGTGTCGCCTTTATAACAGGAAGCAATATGTCTTGTGCATTTGCAGTGGATAAGAGCTTACAGAAAACTAGCAGAAAGTCAATAAAGTGCACTCACCTTCCCATTACAAAAGACTTTTTGCACAGCCAAAGAGGAAGGATTTGTGGCTGTATATGTTATTATGTATCCAAACAATTCAACCTTTTATATCACCCCAATGAAGATGAGGAAACAGGTTTAGCCAAGTTCAAGGTAGGTGAAAGAACATTTTACTGACCATCAATTTTTATTATACTTAAATGCTATACACTGACACTTTCTAAAAAAAAAAAAAAAAAAATTCCTAAATGCCAATTTTAAATACAAATGTATGCCATGTTTTATTAGCCTAAATTATTTAAAATTCTTTTAAGCCCCTCCTAAGATCTGGGTTACCCTGCAAGACTGCCCAGCCAGGTTCTAGTAACCACACTGCAGACATCAGTACAGAATTTTCCAGTAAATATCCTAGACTCGGGAATAGCCAAATCGAGCAGCAGCACAGTGATAAAATGGTACTTGTGTTCATTCCTGCTGTAATCTGAGTCTTTCAGTTCAAGGGATTACATGGGGTAAAAATTAAGTCATATTCAAGTTTTAATGGTTAAAAACCGCACAGTTGTTGTCTAAATACGTAAATGGATTCTAATTTAATCTTTAAACCTTCAGAGAACCCACATTTGTCTCAAATAGACTATTGGGGAAAACATTTTTATCCTATTTATAAAGATAAAAAAAGAAAAAAATGCCCAGCTTTATATTACCTCCGCTCAATAAAAATGAATACAGGTAGTCCCCAGGTTATGTATGAGTAATAAATGCATATAATATTTAATAAATGCATTTAGGACAGATGTTTGTCTCAACATTACTAAAACCATTTATCGGGGATGAGAGACACCTCAAAAAGCCCTGGAAATAGCAGACACCATAAAACTGCAATTCAATCAGCCTCAACGCAAAGAACCTTTAGCAATCTTTGGACGAACTCCTGAGTTCCACAGAACCTTGGTTGGGAACGGCTGCTGGAGGGCATCTTTAGTGCATCTAGGGATTAAAAAAATGTGTTTTATACTTTTTATTGTTCCTGTGATGAATAGTTTTTGAGCCCTGCATACCACTTTCCTGACATCCTCATTAGTCATTAGCAGCAATGCAATTTAACAAAAAAAAATAAAATAAAAAAAAAAAAAAAAAAAAAAAAAAAAAAAAAAAAAAAAAGATTCCTTGTTGTGCTACTGCTTTAATGTTTCCGGTTCATACAACACTTGTTTTCAACTCTAGCCTTGATTAAAGTTTCTATGAACCCAAAATGATGTATAAAGATGCAGGAAGCTATTAGTTAGTTGTACTATTGACCTCCTACTAAGTAACAAGAATAGGAAATAAATCAGTATGGCAGAGTCCCTTATCATACAGGCTCTATACTTTGTAATGTTGAAAAGATCATTTATTTTGTTGAAAATAAAATTGAATTTTATATATGCACTTGGAATGCTTTACAAGTAAAATGTAGATAGTTCTGGCCATGGATTTCTCACCCTTATTATATTATGTGTCATAAAAGAATGTGGAGTGAATCCAGGGCACAGAAGAAAATGATTGAGGAAACAGAAATAGTGCACCGATCAAACAGTAGTGGGAAGACTGGAATTTATCTGAAGAGTGCAACTCAAACTGACATGTAAAAAACATAAATTTTGCTTGCTCATAAATGGAGAAAAATGAAGAAATATAAAGCAGATCGGGAGAGAAAAGCACAGACAAACAAAAAGACGCAAGATGAAAAGAAGCAGAAAATAAAGGGGAAAGATGAAGTCATTGACACTTGCTATGTATGCTTCTGCACATATACTTCTGAAATGCAATAGTTTGGATTTTACTGGTCTGGAGTCTTCTTTCTGTGCCCATGCAGCAGCAACTGATGATGTTCGCTAAGGTACATGCACACTAGACGTATACCATTTACTTGCCTCTTGCTTTCATCATCTTATAAAACAGAATCTATACACTACACTGGACATAAACAACAGTAGGGCCATTTTTAAAGTTCTGAGCCCTCCTATTCAAGTGAATGGGAGTAGTTGGAGGCCATCTTGTACACATGGCTGCAATAGATCATGGAGCAGATTCAGGGAGCAGCAAGTTGCTTTTGACCATTTTTCTTCCTCTACTTCCACATGAAATCACATTTACCTGCACTCTTCACACACTGCAGCATTTTGCTATCCACCTGGAACAGCCAAATAGAGTTTTTTTTTAAAAAAAAAAAAAAAAAAAAAAAAAAGACCTCTGGTAAGGTATTGCCACTGTTAATGCCTTTGACCTCAGAGAGGGTGTCTTATAAAAATGAACCCCCTCTCAAAAAGCCATTTCTGGCTCCTCTGCACCATCAAGAAATAGGTATGAGTAACTAGTGAGCTTTATGAGCAAGGGTACTTAATCCTAGTGCACAGGATTGTTACTACAATCTTTGTCATTGAACTGGTAAGGAGCCGTATGTAAGAAGAACTGAAGTTAAAAAAAGTCATTATAAAGAGAGGCCTGGAGCGGGAGAACATAGTGAAAGGATAGTGGAAGGCCTCCATGACTGAGAAGGGGTATGGAGCAGGCAGTGCTAGGGTTAACTAATTTGCAGCATGGTGAGGGGGGGAGGGGGAGGAATTGAGGGAGGGAGAAGAGGAGTGAAAAGTGGGGGGGAAACGGAAGGGGAGGATCATTCTACGGCAGGACGGGGAGAGTGGAGAAAGTTTCCCGCCCACCCTCCCTAGTATTTGGGTGATGGTGGGGATTTGGTTAGGTTGGGCTTTGTGGCTGCGGTGAGGTCCTCAAAGGAAGGTGGTTTTCTGGTCTATTTCAGTGGGGGTGAGAGGTTCATCTTCGGTATGGGTCTCTCTGGAATTTGGTTATTGGTAGTTGATGGGTCTTGGTTGAAATGGGCTGCGAGTGCTGCTGATATCGTTCCTGAGAAAAGGCAGCTATACAAAATGACACATATCTTTGTTTACTATACTATCCTAAAATGAAAATGGGGTTAGTGATGAAAATAAGACTTGCTGAAACATTTTTTATTTAGGAGCTGCTATACTTTCCAAAGGTTGAATAGAGGGCTATATGGTTCCTTTTAGCACAGCTTACCCTAACCTGTCTGGTCATACCTTCCAAGTGCATTCCCATTCAACTCCATATAAACCATTGACATTGATTTCTAAAGAAGTTAAGCTTGTTTTCTTTAGAAAAACAGGTAAAGCTGAGGAGAATTGCAGTGAAGCGACTGCAGCCTGTCCCCTGGCAGTAATAGTCACTGTTTGTTCACTGGATGTGTTAAAAATTCCCTTTGCAAGAATACCCGATCCTGTACATGGAGAAAATAATATTTTT
>NC_092860.1:112770999-112838224 GCF_032062135.1 Pyxicephalus adspersus | reverse complement strand
ATATGAGCATCAAGGTGCATTTTCTGCATTGCCATCTTTCTAACTTCCCGGAAAACCTTGGTGCTGATAAGCAAGGTGAATGACTCCACCAACATTTGAAGGTTATAGAAGGACAGTATCAGGGTAGATGGGATGTACCTATGATGGCTGACTATTGTTGAAGCATCCGACAGGATTGTCCTAACACTGAACACTCCAGGAAAAGCTTTAAGTCTAAATTTTTACCTAAACCACTTATCCGATGAATTTTCAAATGTTTTACTGTAAAAAAAGTCAGAGTAACAATTCATTTTTTTATATGAACAAAAGAAATTTAAATAAACAGTACATTCAAGTTATTATTACATTATTTTTTCATTGTTTGTAAAATTTGTGACAAAAATGGGGGGCACCCTGTATCACTAAAAAGTGATAGGAAAAAACTGGGATCATTTCTGGATTCACCACCCAAAAATTAGTAAAATACAAGTGTAAGATCTAACTCAACAAAAAATGCGTTCCCCAGTGTAATGGCAAACAAGGAAGCTGTATGAAGTTTTAAATAAAATGGTTTTACAACCTTAAGGTGTATCTGTGCTATATGTGAGCAGTTCTTGCCCCATGGCATAAAGCAACAATTTTTTGGCTCTACCTTTAATCAAACAATTAGGATTTGTAAAATAGTAGTGCGCAGTGTGTTCGTGTGAATACTATTTTATTAACTGAGCTTAATGGACATGGTGATTATTCTATTTACTTAAATAAATAATATCTACTCCTTCAGTAAATTCTGAATTCTTCTAATTAAAAAAATACTGTGCTGACATTGTTGTGCATGACATTTCTATTGCTATTACCTAAATACACTAGCAAAATTTTTAAACGTAAAGGACATTGTGAAACGAAAAAAACCTGAAGAATTTGTATAAATTTATTGCTCTCTATGGACTCTTTGTTAAATAATTTCACCTATATGGGCTATTTTAAACTCTAATACACAGAAGTACTCAAGCCTTTTAACACTGCATTCCCAGTGTATATTTTGTTAAACCTGGTGATGTGAATCATTCCAAGTAATGTACTTTATGATTCTGGATTATCGGCTGCTGTAAACATAACTACGCCAGGTCCAGGTTGTCTAATAATATAGGTAGTTAGCATTCTAGAGGCATATATAGTATCTAAATACATCACATGAAAGACAAATATATTGTATATCAAGGGATATATATGTTTATAATTTTTATATCTGATGAAGTAAGATTTTCAATGTCCATTGTTACATATTTCATTTGGTAGTAAAAAAACTTGGTGGGGGACGAGTGGTGAATAAAGGAGTTAGAAATGAGGGGGGGAGAAAGGACGACACCAAATTGGATAGGGTGGTCATTGGCAAATAAAGTAGAAAAAAAAATACTATAAAGATAAAGATAATGTATTACTTACGGTATGGAGTGCCTGGTAGTAATTTAAAAAGGTAAGCAAAAGCTCTGGCAAGAGGGTGTAGAGCTGCAATAGATGCTGCTGGGAGAATAATATTTAGTATGTTAGTCAAATAAATATATTCTATGAAATAGGCTATAGGTATTATATATAAATACGTACTGCTGCCGTGTGATTATATAGTTTAGTGAACTCATGGTAATACACCATGCCACTGTATGTTTGTTGCAAATTAGGAGTGAACCTTGAAAGGTAGGGTTATAGGATTGTAGATTACATGGCATGGTTTTCCATCTAGATAAAAGGGATCTGGATAAAGGTCTGGTAAGTGATTGTAATTATTAGAACCAATTTAACTGTAGGTATATTTCTCCATGGAAGGGTCAGTAAGGTAAGTGGGTACCTACCACAGGGATGCCTGTCATGGAGTCCAAGTAGGTATTGAGTATTCAAAGTAGTTCCTGGTTTGAATGCTGAAGCATGGGTCGCTCTCCTCATGCAGCCAAAGGACTGTTAGTAAGCTTGAGCCAACCTAATATAGGCATGGCTTCTGGGATTAGGAAAGGCTGTGAGGGATGTGCGCATCCTAGTCCGGGCATGCCCACCCCGTCAATTGGTGAAGGGGTATCCCCATGACATCACAGGGACTCCAATCCAGCGCACGTGGGCATCCAATCATTGCTGATCGGTGTCCAAGTGCACTGGAGGTGATCCGCCTATACGGGGGATGAAGAACGGCTGAGCACAGGCTTGAGTATCTCACTCAGTGCCTGTGTAAAATCGCCAGAGCGCCATAAAGCAGTGGTGCTGGGTCCGCCACAAGTTCCCATGGCTGACAGCAGGGGTTACCTAAAAGATAAAAATAGCAGCTGTTCAAATTACTATTCAAATTTTTGAATAGTTTACTCAAAGGGTAGTGTTTACTTAAAAATACAATGGGCATACATAAAGGAGTTTGAAGTTTCAAGCCCAATAGGGTGTGAATGGTCTCAAAGTATAGGTAAT
Organism: Pyxicephalus adspersus; assembly: GCF_032062135.1. Classification (NCBI taxonomy): domain Eukaryota; kingdom Metazoa; phylum Chordata; class Amphibia; order Anura; family Pyxicephalidae; genus Pyxicephalus; species Pyxicephalus adspersus. The sequence goes on along the minus strand of NC_092860.1, from coordinate 112,835,797 downwards.
TTCAAAAAGAGAAACCTGAAAAGCGGGGACCAATCAGATATGGAATTCTTCACGTTTACCTGTAAATTTTTTTCCTTTGTCCTATGCAAAAAGTATGCACTATTACAAAACCAAGAATTAATACCATATCAAGTTTTCACATATAACAAGTTAGATACATGGAGAATAATAAATTAGGAAAAGGGGCAGTTTAACAAAAACATTATTTTTATCACAATTAAATATATACTAATACATATCAGCATATTTAAAATGCTGATACCAATGGTGATATAGTTTTGCAGTTCTAAAGAACGGAGGAAAAATATAAAGATTATTTACAAAAATGACTTGTAGTCAAATTGTTATTCAAGCCTGGTGTTTGTGTAACTCGTAAATTAACCAACTGGGCACGTCTCCGGAGGAGCTGCAGGGACAAGGCAAGTATTTTTTTCAGTTGTAATCTGATTGTCATACAATGTTGTATGACAATCGGATTGCAATGTAACGCTTGTTTATATTTTTAGCTACCCCGCAACCTGGTTCGGGGTAAACGTTAGTAGCAAGTTTTCTAACACCGAACCAGGTGCGGGCTAACCACCTAGGTGGTAAGGTAACATGGACCTTTTCAAGTGGTTGACTGCTTGCGAGTGTGGGTTTAAAGTGGCTGGAGACAAGGTGGTCATTGAGTGACCGTGATTCTCTGGAGGTAATTACAGGCTGTTTTCCCCCAAAAAGTATATTGATTTTGGGGTCTGAGGTTAGAATATGCCAGTGTTGGGCTAAAGTCTGTTACATAAGGTTATGGTTTTCATTGAATGTCGTGAATATTCTAGTAACCGAGGGGGTTTTAGTTGGTTTACTAAGTAAGTCCTCTATGGTGTTTGAGGGCTCTTTTGTATGATTTTTTGAGCAAGTTTGTAGAGTATCCGCTAAGTAGCAATCTATCTTGTAAGAGTTTGGTTTCATAATTGAAGTCAGGATTAGTGGCGCAGTTTCTTCTCACTCCTAAATATTGACTAGAGGGGAAATAATTAAGGCTTTTGGGTGGGAGCTTCTTGCTTGTAGAATGGTGTTTCCTGCACTTTTTTTTTACGGAAAAGTGTCGTTGTGATCTTTTGATTGTCACTGATCCTGTTATACAGATCAAAGAAGGGTAATTGGATTTTGGTATATTCAATTGTAAATTTGAGGTTAAATTCGTGGATTTACATAAAGTTGAAGAACTCCATCAAGATGGTGAGCCTGTGCAAAAGATCAGAACATCATCAATGAAACTTTTCCATGTGATGATGTATTTAGTATATTTTGTTGTGTTTGGATTAGAGAAAAGTGTTTTTCCCATTGCCCTAGAAATAAATATGTGGGATACAATTATAGAGAGATTTTACATCTATGGGTACTATCATTGTATTTGGAGGGACCGTCATGTCCTGTGCCAGGTTTTAGGACATTCATCGTGTCCTGTAAGTACGACACGATAAGTGTCATAGGATCCAGGTTTGCTTTGGAAGATGTGTCAGACCACTCACCATTAGTAATTGATGGAGATCTTTTAAGATCCTGAAGTCTTGTGTGTTACAATGTTTGTGTAATTTTGGTTCGTACGGTAAAGTGTAATTCTGGTTCCTTTTCAGGTCCTGTGTTTCAAGGTCTGACAGTTGGTAAGATGACAGATTGACAGCATGTTATTTAAAAGGCTGTCCAAATTAGGAGAATATTTGTTTAAATTATTTGGGACATTAGAAATGGGTAAGGGTGCCCTTTTGGGATACAAATACTGACACATCACTTAAAAATCATTTATTTATTCTGAGGTCAGTTAATTGTTGTTTGATCGGCTCTAGCAATTTAGGTTTACTAGGGGGTTCTGCAGTTTTGGGTTTGATTGTGGAGACGTGACTGGTGGTAAATTGCGTGTTAGTTTTGTCCCATTTATATGCTTTTATTAATTTATGAATGCTTATTTATCTCTCTGCAATTTTTTATCTGTTGTTGTAAATGGAAGTATTGAGTTTCTCAAGGTGCCGTTTGAGATTATTGAATTTTTCAGTGAAAATTGAGGCGCTGGTAATCTCAAAGTGGTGAGATTGGAGTTTATGATTTTCCTGGTTTAATTCTAATATTTCCTTATTTGAATTCATTATGTAGCATGCATCATAAGGTGTCCCCCCACCATGTTCAACTATTTGTATTGTACTTCGATTTTACGAGGGTGCAGTACCACCATAGCAAAATCTTTTGCTTTAGAATGCAAAGCCCAGCCAATACGGAGACAGAAATTTAGAGAAAAAAAATGGAACAGAGATGATGTCAAAGAAAGAACAAATCACATTTCTCACGAGAGAGAATTTTCTTTAAAAAGATGCATTTACAGGTACACATCAATAGCATACATTCAATCATACTTAAGCCTGCGAGGAGTCAAAAGATTAGAAGGTATTTTTTCATTTTTTTAAGGTATATGCTTAAAAGATCAGGCACCAACTCCTGGCTCAGTTCTTTCTAGTTCCAGGTCCCTGCTCTAGCCGCTGATTAACAAAATTAGTAACCTAAGACTACAGAGAGTCAATAATTCAACTGATTAAACAGTATTGTACCCATACTGTACTCATAGGTATCTTCCTAAAATCTAGTTATAAAAACTTTGGATGGTGTGTATGTTAGCTTGCACAGATAGTCTTATGACTGCTTCAGTGTGCCACTACATTGTGTAAAGCATTACCTACACATGTATTGTAAATAAAACATTTACAGTTTTGTTTGCACAATAAGCAGATCATGCTTTTGCTTTGTAATTACTTTGTAAATCCCAATAATCTCGGAAATGATCTTGGAACAGCACTTCCCTACAGCTAGAAATCTTTGCAATACTTATCTTTTATAGATACTTTTAGAAGGAATCTACTGACTACTGTCTTCTCTTGTCACACCACATAGAAAGCAGAAATGTTGGAAAACACTAGTGATTATCATTAGGGGATACAAAAAGTTGCCACTTTAATCCATAATACCTTGTGCCACAGAAAAGGCATGAGGATCCTATCGATATTCCCTTGTGAAGCCCCATGATCACAATGGTGAAAGGATCTGCTTCTACTTCCTCGAATGCACCCTGACTTTTCCTCCACCAGAGAGACAGACATCTGGAGAGATATCCCGATAACACACACACACACACACACACACACACACAGTATGGTTTTAGGAATATACTCTGATCTTTACTTGACAAGGCGGTCTTTTTATACACATAATTATACAGGGGGGTTGTCTTTATTTACATACAGCTGTTTAAGTTTTGGCCATATATAGTGTTATTTGATACATTGTATTTCAGAGAATTTACAATTTTAACCATCTGGTTACAATTAAACTGAGTAGATAGAAGAAGAAATACAACTTCCTTATACAAATATATATGGCTCAAATTAACTCTTAGCATCCTTCAAATGGTGCCTTGTTAAATAGGCCAAAGGCAACTTTGATCACCAATCAAGTATTTATTAACTTCATAATCCAATAAACAAACATCACACACAAAAAAAATGATGCAGGGAAATGCATACACACAAGAACAAAAAATATAGTCAGATTTAAATGCGGATGATAAATACTTTCTAAAAAAAACAAAAAAAAAAAAAAAAAAACATGATTCTTTGAAATGAAATTGAAAGTCACCAAAGCCACATAACACTTCACACCTAAAGACATCTTTAGACATCTTGACCAACAGGCCGACTAAATTATGCTGCGCCTGTTCTATCTTCAGTCCTATTCTAGCCTTAGAATAATAAAATTAGACAATGTAGCTGCATTCACATGTAAAAGATGGAGAGGCATTCCAAGTAGTTACACATTGAAGCAAAGATGGTAGGGGAAAATTAATTCCAGTATCCCTTTGGTTATAGTTGCGCTAGCTAGAGTAGGTTACTGTATGTAAAAACTATACCATTCTGCCAGCACAAATACTCAGGTTTTAAAGGGACAGTCAAAGACACTGCTCCTAGCAGTCTTGCTGGCTTGGACTACTTCCTGGGTTCATGTCTGTGATAACACAAGGTCATTGTTAAATTCTACAAATGTATTTATTTCTTTTTTAAATATTTGAAATAAAGCAAGTGACAATTTACAACCAGAAAAAAATAATTTTAAATACTATGGAAAAAGCAACAAAAAGTTGGTGCTCTGTGCATATTCTATATCAAAGTTTCATACATCCATCAGCAACACAATAGTCTTATACAAGTCCATCAATAGCACAATTGCCATTATACAAATAATAAATCTATTCCTGACAAAGCTTTGGTGAACAATAAAGGATATTAAGAAACACTGTCAAGCAATAATTAGAAAAAAAACATTATGTGCCTTAAAAGAAAAGAAAGTAGAACTGAAAATGTTCTAAGTGTATACCACAGTAAAGCAATGTGGAAATTTAAACACTGATAATTAATTAAAAGGATCACCAACAGCACAATAAAATGCACTTTAAGTATTTAAGGATTTAAAGTGCACTATATTTTAAAAACAAAAAACAAAATACATACATGTATGTCAGTAAATACATAAACATGAAAAATGTCTATGCAGTATATTAAAATCTGAAAAAACAATGTAATAAGTAAACATTTTCATTGAACAAAATACTCAACTATTACCCTAACCAGTTAGTTGAAAATATAAAAAAATGTGCTCAGTGCATGGATAAGATATGTGGATGTAAAGTCCCCAAATGTAAAGATAAATCAGTACCTATTTAGTGCAATAATGGCAACATATGTATTTCTGCTCTACAGAAATCACAACATCCAATAATTCATTTATTATACATCTTGCACAGTAAACACTTCTCAGAAAGCACACGGCTATCCAAGAAGAAGCGTTACCAGGTCCATGTCACAGTTCTGTCACTAAGTGTTCCTCAAAAACAACCTCATAATTGAATCTTCCTAACATTGCCATTTGTCATTAATGTAGTCCTAGGCCAATATTATTTTTTATTATTGGGGGTGGGGGACTAGTAAACTACCAGTATGTTGATTTTTGAATATTTATCTGCATACATGGAGGTTAAATTCCCTATCAATGCATATAGATATTCAATAAAAGAAGGTTCATGCACAAATGATAGCTAGTCACTCAAACAGTTTAAGAAAACAAGGTGAAACAAAGTACACAGCAATATTGTTTGATATACAGATATAGAAACTTCAATCAATAATATATACAGTACATGGAAATAAGGTTATTAGTAGTAAACCCCCTATGGTAATCTATCAATGGTTAGTACAATACAGCAAAACAATATAACAATAATAGACATATAATAAACAAAATAGGAATAAATTCAGGAATGTCTTATAGCTACCTGTAAAGATGTAGATGGGTACCCCAGGGGCCTGATTCCCCAAGAACTCCATTATTATCCCAGCTCCCCTTTTAAATACTTTAAGTCCCATTAGGTAACATTGGGGACTCATTAGATTGGATTGGTTAGTGGGTGCGTTCTGTACCATGACCATCAGTTGACACACCCCACTAGATTGAAATTCTTTAATGTATTTTGATGGACCTCCCAACTAAATTTGATATGTGAATCTCTAGCTGGAATCTAAGTTTAGGGGTCCATAAAGGTCCAGCTGGGTAATCACCCCAGCCCATCTGTTCAATTATGCATCCATCTTCTGCTGACTCAGGCTTGATGGATTTATTGCCCCTTGAAGGCCCTACTGGTGATCTATTTTATCATCTGTTTTATTGTTCCTTGGCAAACCAAACCTTGCGTTGGTATTTATTACTTCTGTGAAGTCCTGGAATTGGAGTCCCCTAGGAGGGCCAGAGGCCAGTACAAAGATAAAACACGTTTAATGTTTAAACATTTCATACAGTCTAACTATTGGGATATCTCCTGCACTGTACATATAACTATCGGAATATCGGGCACTATATACCCGCACACATACATACACACCTCTATATACATATACATATCTATTTACATATCCATAAACAATCTTTGGGTGCAACAAGCAAGTAGGAAACCTATGAACAGGATCCTAGGGGCAAACCTGGGGCCCAAGTGTGGCAAGGGCAAGAGTGCTAGTCACTGAGCCACCAGGCTTATAGATTATCTCATATTCAGTTATGGAGTTCATACAAGTTAATGTCTAATCTGCCATTTAGTTGGTTAATTATCATCACAAAAAATTAAGAAACATCTTGTAAAAACTGATTTAGATGACACGACCAAACAAGTATGTAATCTGTTGCATAGTATTTAGTTCTTGTTAACTCACGGTCATGAAGAGGGTAGCTACTACTTTCTAGCCCATCCTTCACCACCACCATCAGAACCTCCGCCTCCCCCCAACCCCCACCTGCTTACCAACCACTCCCCCCACCATTAAATACCCAGACACCAATCTTGGATTTAAATTTTCTGGCAAGCAGCTGTTTATTTAAACACTATTAAAAAAATAAACATTCAAGTAATTAACAAATATCCAATAATAAATGACAAATCAATACATTTACAGTTTTGATATACAAGCATACATTAACATAACATTCCATTTTTATTATCACTTAACCAGGATTATATCACTAAACATATTACATTGAATATAACCTATTTAACCAACAACCTAATTCCTCCATTTTATTAATACCTAACCATAACAACAATATCCATAATGTTATCAAATGCCATACTCCCAGTTATACACCCAAACAACCAGGCTGCAGGTCTCAGGAGGCAAAATCCGCACCCAACAGGACTTTAATTCTTCCAACATCTCCACCTTGGCCCCTAGACTGCCTCTGGAGCCATAATCATCTGTTCACCATAAAGGGGAGACCTCACCAAAGAGGATGCCCCCCTGCCAAATTCCACCACTTTACCAATGCACTGAATCCTTGCCTTCCAAGACCCCAACCGCTAAAATTAACCACACTTTCAAATTATAACTATAAAAGGGGTGGGCGGGAAACTTTCTTCCAAAAGATGGCCTCTCACTTCTGTCCAGCCCCTTTTAACTCATCCTACTCATAATCCTCTCCTACCCCACACTTATCTCTCTTCCTCACTAAAGTGCAGACGTCTCTCTCCTGCACATGCGGACAGTTCTGATGCTGAGCGTGCCTCTATTTTTAAACTTTATCAATTCCGTCCAATCCACTGGCCAATCAGAAAAAAGATTAGCTGATCAGCCCCGGCTATTTAGCTAGCTCACAGACTGCATTCTGTGTTCGTGCAACAAGTCTTCACTCGTGCCGAGAACCTAGTTCCTTGCTAGTTCCTGTACACCTGTTGCTTAATCCAGTGTTTCTTGTGTCCAGCTGCTGTGTTTAACCCCTCATTGCCCAGTCTATTGGTTCCCAGCCAACTTCCCTGTGCTGTTCCAGTGTTCCTGTGTGGATATCCCTGCATCACCTGTACCTCCTGTTTCCAGTGTCTCCTGCGTTCCCTGTGCCCACAGTGGCCTCTGTGTCACTGATGTCTGTCTCCTGGATCCCTGGCAATTGACCCCTGGCGTGTGACCAGACCACGCTTTCTTGCTGCCTGCTTTGATCCTGGCTTTCCTTGACTATGCTCCTGCCTGGTGATTTGGTACCATGTTTTGCCCACCTTGGTGTGCCCAAGGACCGCAACCAGCAGCGTAACATCCTCACCCTCAGAGGCTCTGGAGAAGACCTGGTTACTGCTTAGACTCTGCGCCTTGGCCCTTCTCAGGGCTCACACCACCTCTGTGCAAGCCATAGCACCTCCTAGTGGTCCTGTCTCTCCATGCGCAACACTCACATTACTCATTACTAAGAAAATACTTACAAGTATAATTATATACAAGCACTCTGTTGAATAAAGTAAGTTCTTTACAGTCTGTCTTTTCCCATTCTTCACCAGCTTGCATTTAGTATGTGTTGTATTTGTGTATAAGTGATATTTATATTTAATATATGGGCATACATACTGTGTTGATATATGTTTACAAATAATTCTAGATAACCTCCACTAATAAAGTGGATCCTTTGCCCAAAAAATGCTGTAGAAGTGGAAAGCGTCCCAGGATGGGTAGAATTTTATTGATGCTGTGTTTGGGTATGTTTCGGTAAAAAAAAACACACATCTTGATAAACAGAGGCACTGTCTTTATAAACATTATATCAGTGTATTTATGATTAGTTCATTGAAAAACCCTATGACTAAAAAAAAAAAAAAAATAAAAAAAAAAAAAAATCATAGAATCCTGGTACAGAACAGTAGTCTCATACTTTGAAGACCACATATGGTTCCCCACACATACAGTACATATTAATTCAATGTAAAGGAGTGATTACTATACTGTGTGGGATCACCCATAGCAACAGGGGGGGGTTGTGTGACTTTACTGGACAGGTATAGTAGACAGGAACCAGGCACAGCAAACAGCAGCTAAGTTTGGGTTTATTTACTAAGCCTATACACACAAAAACATGCCAAATAAACAAAACAATAAAACAAAGCCTGGTCACTGACCTCTAACTGACTGTTAGCTCCCTCACTAACAGTCCTGGGCAACCTACTGCTGCACAGGACCCCAATGCCCTAGCAGTAAAGTTTTTCCCAAACACTCTCCTTGAATTCCTCCTAGCTCACAGGCCACAAACTGGAGCCCCAGAACGAGCAGGCTGAGAGTTTATATCCACAGCCTAATTGCCAGGATGGGTTTCAGCTGGGATAATTACTCCTAATCATCCCCAAGCCTATTTAGCTCCCCCACCTGGCCAAGAAGTCTATTGTCATTCAGCCTGGTACTTCAGCACCACCATTTGGCCGGGAAAAAAACTGCCTGCTCAAACAGAAAAGTATTCTGCGTGTCTGTATCTTGGACAAATATACCTAATGTGCTGGATACAACCATGTGTTTTTGTTAGCCAGCTGTTACAATTGATAAAGGAATACATGCTATATCAATGATAATCAACGGATTATTTTTAGCAGTGACTAAAAATTCAGATCAGTTTTGTAAATTTTCATTCTGTAAAAGCAATCAATCACATTCAAGTGCACAAGCTAAAGACTGACATGGAACATTAACCTCCCTATTAGTTCATTTCTTTCCGGTTTTGTATGTCTAAAAGCTGTATATTGTTTTTCATGAAAATTTATTTTACAGTATAATATATTAGTATGAGTATAATAAAGATTGAAACACAAAATCATGTAAAAACAAAAAACTGAATAAATTAAAAAATCTTTATATTTTAAAAAAAATTTTTTTTTTTTTAATTTAAAAAAAAATACATATATATACTATTGAATATACTGTAAAATAAATGTTCTTGAAAACAATGCACTGCTTTTACACATATAAATCCAATGTATTGCATTCAATACAGTTATTTTGTATTCAATGCAATACAAATGGATTTTGAATTTCCCGCCCCGCCTTGCCGGCAACGTACACACGCACCGACGTCACCGGGAACTCCCCTGGTGACTCATCGAGGGCAGAAGCCGTCCGGAGGAAGAAGAAAGAAGACGGAGATCGTGGCGATGGACGGCAGGGGGCGCTGGCGGATCAGGTAAGCACTGTATTTACTTACCTTTCATAGGTTTACCTACCCCGAGTGTGACTCGGGGTTACCGCTTTAGCAACTTTTTTCTACCCCGAGTCACACTCGGGGTTACCGCTAGGAAGGTTAAATACCAAGGTTAAAGGTACATTTCTATTTAGGAGGCTATTTGGCTTTTTCTGATTTTAATATATATTTTTTATATCCACCTGTATTACAGTGAGCAATTTGTCTATTTTAATCTAGGAAACACTTTAGAAATAGTTCAGTCTCCTAAACATACAACTCTACTAACCTTTTGTATGTCAGCAGGTTTTTTGTGTTAAAAAAAATTCCTATATTATGAGGGTCTACCTAATATATATAAAACAAAACTACTAAAAGCATACTCAAGAAGTGATATAATGGTTCTATACAACGGTTATGCAGACATCAAATCTACCAAGACAATAGATGATTTGTAAAATCTATCCTAATAATACAGAATGCTTTTATTTATACATTCAATAGTATCAGAGAACAAACACCATTTGTTCTGTTAAACACAGTCAATGGCATAGTTCATGGACAATTTCATGGTGCTTGTTTTGCTAATAATCTTTTGGAAAATGACATCCATTGACTTGACACAACAGAAGAGACTTCAGTTAAAAGCATCACTTAATGTTTTGATATTTGTTTGCCACATGTAACCCTATACAACTTTGAAAGGCATTCACACATACAATGTGAGGCTGCGAAGGTATGTAAGCACAGATAAAACATTTGCTATAATGTAAACTACATAGAACACAGTTATAATTGATGCATGCAGTTTCCTAAACCTCATTTAAACTATTACTGAAAACTTGTGGATTACCTTATGTTATTTGTAAAGAACACTGCACTTATCATGAAATCCACAATACAAAAACAAAATAATATTGAAAATTTTTGACATTGGTGATTTATTAAAGCTTTCCAAGAATAGAGAAGATAGACTATGATCAGAGAACCTAGGTGATCCATCAATCTTGGAATAGATTTCTTATCATTTATTCATTAAATCATGTTTTCAATATTTGGCAAATGTTTTAATCCTGGACCAGATCTATTCTAGGTTTGCTGGATCACCAGGGTTCTCCCATGATATTCTATCTTCTCCAGTCTTGAAGAACTTTTATAAATCAGGCCCAGGTGTGTGGAAAAACAAATGTCACGTGTTGCCATATCTGACCTTACAAATCCATTACCTTTCTGTTTGGACCCATTGTATCCTTAGATTGTCACTTTTTTATAAATCAGATTTTGACTATTTGAGATTGTGAGTTTATATGAGTCAGCAAAAGGACGTGACTGTTGGATTTGTCAATTTACAGTACACCCCACCGCTTGTGACATGGATTTAAAAGGTCACAGCAGTCACAGTCTATTTTATTTACCAAAAATAATATATTCATTACATTTAAATATAATTACCATCATAGTGTAATCTAACAAACAGGTATTGTTTCATTATAAAAGGAAAGGGAGTCTTTGGTGTCCTTTAGCTTACCTAAATCAACAATTATTCCCAGCCACACCCCAATCAGCTCAAGAACAGCTTCAACTGATGGTTTTCCACACCAAGCCCCAATAACTATTGACACCATAAGGAGGGGGACCATACCAACCACTCATGTTTACATGACTATATCCAAGCTGCCCTGCTGCTGTGGCATAGATCAATAAAAAACAATGTATAATATAACATCAATAAAGATTAAAAGAAGGGTGGGTGGAACAACTTTTCCCTTCCATAGAGGCTTCAAGAAAGAAGCAAGAATTAGCTCCTTCCCCTGCAGCTCTACCCAGCCACCCACTACCTGCACAATCAGGTAAGACTAGAGGACTAGAGGACCCAAAACACCAGTGCCTATAGTCCCACTCTTTTTCACCCCAGCCACTGCCCTTATGTTTCACAACCTTTTTTTAAGCAACCCACTACAAGACTGTAATATTCTCTAGCCACAGCCCTATTCTTTATTGAAAAAACACATATGCATGGGTCTTTGTAGAAGGTCAAGCTGACAAGTAACCCTCTGTTACCAGGTGAACACAGACACCGACACTTACCAACCATGATCAGTATTTCTACTGACAAACAAGCACACAGCTTGAAACTTTTTAAAGTAAAACTTGGCAAAGATTTTATTTTACAATGAACAAAAGGTAATGCATAATGAAGTTCTGACAGGAGCAAAAAGAAAACAACTTTCATAACAACAATATGCACATCTTTTGAAAGCAATTTAACTAACATTGACAATTGTATTTCTGGGATGTGTTTTAAAGAGCTAAAAATTGTTTCCTAAATTAATTCTTTTTTCTGACCAATCAGAAAAACAAATGTTAATAGTAACTTCATCAGAAAATGTTACTTCTCTACTGCAGTTTACATCATGTTTAAGTTCTCAGTAAAATCACAAAAGAAAATCCTGCTTTAAGCATTCCCCAAAACATCCCTAAAATATTCATTATACAAAAATGGTCATTATTATTATGGGATGACTGGCAGGAGAAAATACTTTACATGCACTCAAAGTATTTCTATTTGAGAAATTCCAAAGCCGTCCTTGGAGAAAGAACTATGTTACCTCTCGGTAACTTTTTAAAGATGCTTTACATCACAACAAATGGTACCCAAGCAGATGCAACAAATGTTTAACAAACTGTGATTTGTCCATACCGGTCAACAGGTTCACTTTACTGCAGGCCCTTGCAATGAAGAGAAGTACAAGTGCCAGCATTAAATTAAACTTGGTGCACTGCCCTGCCTGGGAAAACCATATATCCACTATACAGTATTCAGTAATCTGAAATACATAATCTTGGTCTTTAAAAATTTGCTGCACATCTACACTTTTTTCTACATTGTAAATGGACATAATTGGTGAAGCCACCAAGTATCCTGTGAAAAGTCTCAATGTCTTAAAACCCCAAGGAGTAGTCATGGTGTTAGAGCTAGAACCAATATTAGGTGCTCATTTGATAGATGCAGCCCCCATAAAGATAATGTTTTAAACTAGAATTACAACCTATTCCTATTGATTTTAAGGGTTGGTATACACTGCTAGCCTGAGGCCTACAGAAGCACAGATTGAATGTCATTACACTGCCATAGTGAACATGTATGCTTAGCTTTTTGTGGTGCAATAAAAAACACCATAGATGGTACAATAGCAGTTTAAATGATTTGCATCAAGCTCGACAAAACAGACAGACACAAATAGAAGCAGGAAACTAAAATCTAAAAGCACTGTATCCATTTGGCTGTGCTGAATGCAGAAGTGCCAAATGGCATCTGCCTGAAATTTTCAGAATAAATATTATTTCAAACAGAGTACAAGTCTCATGAAAAAAAAGTATCCGTTGCTGATTTTGATATTGCTTTTGGTATCAACTACCATAATATACATTCCACTTTCCAGGGTTGATTTAAATGTAAAGCCAGACTTTTGGTTTTGGCTAGAATACCCAACTCCAGGAAGTTTCAATTCACAGTACACCTGTCCCAGAGATACAGCATAATGTAACAGAAAGTCTTTCTAAAGTGAAGAGAAATATTTTCATCACCAAAATAGGTGCCCCCAATGAAACATTTGCTGCATTTCCCATTGATATCTGAGATAGAGACAATGGTGACCAATATTGAGAACCAATAGTCAGGATGAATCTCCCTAGAAGGGACACAGACAGTAAAAACTATAACAGGGGTTCTAATCTTTTGAGGTTCTGTCCAAAACTAAGTTTTGCCTTTACTTACACATACAAAACATATATTTTCCTCACTAATAAAGATAACTATACTTACTGTATATGTTTAACAACAAGACAGACGTAGGCTTACAGGTAATGTGTAATTTAATATAGTCTTTTAAGAAATTCCCATTACAATACAATTTTGTGTTTGCATTTCAGATTTATGTACAAAAGAGCACACTTTAGCTAAACCATATTTATTACAATCGTTTTAGTCTTCAATAAGAACTAATATGACAGAAATATGAACATCCATTTAACCTCCATTCAATTTGCTTCTTTGCTATCACAAATGCTACTTTGCATTTGCAGTATAAAATGTAAAGTATAAAAAATATCTATGTAATATTTATATATGTAAAACACTTATTTTTATAAATATATGCAGTCATAAATAGTTCATCTCTAATGGTATCTATACCTTTAATTAACTAATTCATTAATTAATACAATAATTTACAGAGAAGCATATTCACATATGTCAGCAGCCAAATACTTTATTGACTGCACAGATGAAGAAATAAACCTGATTGATTTCTTTGTGTTAGGGTGGTCATGTACAGCACCAAAAGCAAGGCATAAACATTGCTTAAGACAGTTAGACTGTAGGGATAATTAGTGATTTTGCATTTGTCATTCTTGCATCCAAACTTTTTTCCTCCTCTTCTTATTACATTACCACATTACACAATGGCGATATGAAGGTAGGCAAGCAAAATCATGCTGTGATGAATTAAAAGGGTAGACTCCATGTAAGTTTCTCAATAGACTTCAGTGGAGTATTTCTCTTGAACAGCACTAGGTTCTGTGAGTGTGGGCTTTTGTGCAATGTGTTTACTGCTCCAAGCCTCCTGGGAGACATTACATATAATGCAGCAGCCCCATAACAAATGAAAAGGGGTGGCAGTGCTGGCACGGATGCCATCTGTTAAATGTGCAGATTCCAGATAGCTGCTAAAAGAGTTCTTTATATACTTACCTTTTTAGTGACTTTATATACTTACTTTACCATTTTACCTAGCCCGGGCTGACTACAGTCGAGCTGTAAAAGCAAATGCAGAATATAATTAGAAGTTGACAAAAGATCCTTCAAGAAAAGGGCTCATAGTGTTCCTTAAATTTTGGTTTAGCCCACTAATTTCGGGTTATTTACCACATATTAGTATGCTCAACCTGTACTCTGTTTTGTGACAAATGTTTGTCTGTACTTTTGTTCCATTATGTTTTATAAATAGGTACATTTACTAAAACAGGTAAAGTCATTAATCAGGTACTTCCAATCCACATTAGTTCTTATACTTCTCACCTGAACATGAGTTTGCAGTAAACTCTAGCTGTTCAAAGAGTTTGCAAACTAATTTGCACATTTGAAAGCAGCAAACTTCAAAATGTTAACAGCTGACTCCCAGATGATTATTTACTTTTTAAGCTTCTCAATGAATAATGCTTGTCAAGGATGGCATTGCTCCTAACAGTCCCCAACCCATAGGACTGCCAATGTTGGCATCAGCTCTCCGTTGCTTTCTAATGTACACAACAGGCAGGATCCACATTGGCTGGCCATTCATTTGGAAATTCCCCACTGTTCACCTTAGAGAAAGGCTCCAATCAGAACCTAGTCCAATGTATGCAGAGTTCAGTAAACTTCAAAAAATGTTCAACAAACATTTAGCAAACAAAACCCAGGTGCCCCACCACTATTATTACAAAATCCCCCGAGTTCGGACAGTGAATTCCCTTGAAAACTCTGGAGTTCTTATCAGAGGCTGGAGGATATTGTAATAATTTGTAATAAAAGAACAACATATAGTAAGTAGGACATAGAGAACACATTCCTACATTTGAAAACTTTTTTAAATGATTTTAACATACTAAAGCTTATTTGAAGAAAAATAATAATAGGGTTTAGATCTACTTTAACTCCCCTAGGTGTAATCCCGAGTGTGACTCAGGGTGGACTTTCCAGGCAAAAACTCGGGGTTGCTAAAAAGATTAAAAAAATACACTCAGCTTGTTCCGTTGTCATCCCCCGGCCTCCTGCTGGTCCCCGTAGGTTTTCGGGACACGTCTTCTCCCTCAAATCTCCAGCTAGCGATCTCTGGGTCATACCTCGGTGCAGGCGGGAGGAGCGACGGGAAATTCAAATAGTTTTGTACTCGATTCAATACAAAATAGCTGTATTGAGTCCAATACAAAGATATCTTGATATAATATATATATACCATATCTATATATATATATAATTATATTATATATGCTAATGTACAGGTATATTACATGTATCACATGTACTTTTTTTTTATTTTAACAGATTTTCGTGTTTTTTTATTTAAAGTTTATATTTAAATTTATTAAATAGTGGACATATTTCGGTCAGTAATGCCTAAGAATTATAGGCCTACAATGTAAAATACATTTCCATGCAACAAAATGTAACACTTTTTGCGTGGAAATACGGACAGAATTAGAATGCTGGGGGGGTTTAGAGTTTTTTGTTTTTTTTTCATTTAGATATACCACTTTGGACTGCACATTTGGCTCCCTGCATTGCATTCAGTAAAAAAGACCTTGCTGTCAATGTTTGGCTGAAATGCGTTAATCACTTAACTACTACCTTTAAATGCTTCTGCCATTAGTACATTTTGATCTTAAAAGTATCTGTTAATTTTTCGGGGGAAAATGGCTGATGGCAAAAAGCTACCAAACAAAAGTGAACAGAAAACCATGAAAGACTTGAGTACAGTAAAACCTCACACAAAGAGCTTTATAAGTTAAGCACAAAGGAGAAGACTAGCAGTTTAGAATGAAACCTTTCAAAGCTATGTGAAGCATTGTTCAAGTACTTAGTAAAATTACAGCTTTTAAATGGTCTTGATCTTTTGTCAGTTTAAATTTCTATAATCCAAGGTTTATAAGGCTAATAGTATTCTTACTTAAAGTGAAATAATGAATGGCAAAACTTTATTTATAGAGGACTTTGCTTTTACGGTTTTCTCTTAGATAGGTGGATGCATTTGTATTTTAATAATGTATAATAATAATAAATAATGAAAAAAATTAATAAGGGGTTTTTGTATATATGGAGCTCGTTGCAGGGGTGTAGCAGACTCTACGCCGGCTGTGTATGGGTGGTTAGTGGGACTTTATAACAACATAAAACAGAATGGCCAACATTGCAGAGATCATTTTAATGTCAATATATCTGTTCAAAAGTCTATGCCCAAAACCATCAGTTTTTGAAATGTATTTTCTGCAATCGGCTATATCTGTTGGAAGTTCCATCATAACACAATTTGCTGTAGTTATTGTAGTTGCTAATATTCATATTTTCCAATAACTGTCTATTCCAGAAGTAGTGACTACCAAGGCAAATGGAGATGGTGACTCTCCATACAATATATATATATTATAAATACCCGAAAATGGTTTCAACACATTGGCTTTTGATACAGTTTTACGAATATACTGCAATAATACCTAAAAATGTGCTAACTGAAAATACTGTGTCCTTTCCCCTAAGTCAGAATGTCCGTTCAATTTAGGTATATTATGAGTTTTATATTTGTATGTCTTGCAGTCAGATTTATAGGGCTTTGCAATAACAGGTAATGGAGAGTGAGATAGGTGGTGATAGTGTGGTGGGTATAACCACAATAGCTGTGCTCTTCCCACCTTTTCAATGCACTGATGGAGGCTGTGGAGAGATCTCTGTAATTGCTATGATCCAGGCCGGAAAGGGTGCAGGCAGGTCTCTACCAGCCTTCTGCTCCGTCTGTATGTGGCAGCAGCCTCACTAGCAAGATGGCCTCCACTGACCATGCGGCCAACTGCCAAACCGTGCCACGCCTGTTCATTTCTCAAGATCCCAACTCTCCCCTAAAGCTCCAACCAGGAGGGAAAGCAGGAAGATTATGATACTTGGAGAGCTATGCTGGATGCAGCCACCTAATTCAGCTCTGCCCTTTATTACATCTTTTGGGTCAAGTCATAACTACACAGTTTTATGTAATTAAAGTTGCTTAAGAGTAAGGTAAGTACATTTTTTATATGAACACATGGAGTGGTAACAGTATACAAGACAACAACCATTACATTTGGAAATGTGTCTGCTTTGTTCCACTACAGCATAGCACTGACTCATTTGTGGCTTCAAAAATTACATGACAAAGTCATACAGATCATTTGTACGATACCAGAATCATTTACCTTTTACCAGTTCGCATTCCTCTGCACAGCCTTCAGTCCTACACTGTGTGGCTGCTTTTGGGTCAATATCTCAGGACTTTAAATGATCAATTACAATATGGTTTAGTTTACATTTCTTTGTCTTTTGGCTTTTAATTGTCTTGCTTTTTCTGTTTTTTTTTTTTAGCCCTATTTTAACCCTAAAAAAAGTAGAAACCCTAGGGATGTATATAGTTATATATATATAGTGGTGCTGTTTGAAAGTTTGTGATACATTTAAAATATTCAATTATTTTATACGAATGTGACCTAAAACATTATCCGACTTTTAAAGTTAAAAGAGTAGAAGAAGAAAACCTAGATAAACAAATAAAACCAAAATTATCACATTTGATCATATAATAATTGAGAAATAAAATCATCCATTACGATATCTGGGTGTGGCAATATAGTATGTGAATCGTACCCTCATTATTTGGCGTAACCCCCTACTGTGGCAATAACTGCAACTAAATATTTGTGGTAACTGTTGAACATTCCTACACATCAACTCTGAGAAACAATAGCCCATTCATCCATAAAGAACAGCTTCAACTTTTGGATGTTGGTAAAGGTGTTTTTTACAACATTTCAATTGGATTAAGGTCAAGACTTGATTTGGCCATTTCAAAACATTTACTTCTTCTTTAACCATTGATTGGTAGAATGACTTGTGTGTTTAGGATTTTTTTCTTGTTGTCTTGGACCTGTCTCTTAGGATTCAGTTCACAGCTTGATGTCTTGACATTTTCTTTTAGAATTCTCTGGTATATTTCAGTATTATTTGTTTAATCAGTATAGATGTTTATCAGTATATTTGTTTATTTATTGGAATATTAGATTCAAAGTAGGAGACAATTCAAATGTGTGAGAATGAAAAACTAAGCAAGCATCCAAACATAAAACAAAATAAGCAGAAATAACACAATGACATTGTTTATAAAGTAGAAAATGGTTCATATTACATACTGACATAGAGAGTAAATGAACATTTGGAATAGGGTTTAATTAACCTCCCTAGAATTCTAATTCCATCCAAATTTCCATGCAAAAAGTGTTACATTTTTTTGCATGGAAATTTATTTTACATTGGAGGCTATAATTAATTCTTAGACATAACTCACCGAAATATGTCCAATATTTAATAAATTTAATAATAAACTTTAAAAAAAAAACACAACAATCTGTTAAAAAAATTGTTAATCATGTAATGTAAGTGTACAGTAGCATTATAAAATTATATATATAATTTATGAAAAATTCCCTGTATTGGACTCAATGCAGCTATTTTGTATTGAGTCCAATACAAAATTATTTGAATTTCCCTCTGATCCGCCCGCCCGCACCGACGTCACCAGGAAACCACGGAGAACGTCTCTGCATTGCGCGGCTGAAGATCGAAGAGGAAGAACGTGTCCCCAGGACCTGCGGGGACCAGCAGGACGGTTGGGGATGTCAACGGAGCAAGGTAAGTGGGTTTTTTTTTAAGTTAAAGCCACCCTGAGTGTGACTCGCTATTTGCAGGTAAAATCCACCCCGAGTCACACTCAGGATTACCGTTAGGGGGGTAAATCACTAAAAAACCCAGTATATATGTGTTAAGAGATGCTCATCTGTCCAGCGACTCCATGCTATGTGCCATTGCAGTAAAAACATGCTTTATTCTGTCCAGGGAGGTCATTTGCACAGGTCAGAAGAACTAAAATAGCATCAGCCCCTGATTCCCTTTGGCCATGCAGCTATGCAACATTCATTGTTGGGTTGTGCACAGCTGAAGGGGATTTTAGGGGCAATTAGCTCCTGACTCAGGCCTGCACTGCCGTTGGCTGCTGGAACTGTTTAGCCTCTCTGCTCCCAGCAACAAATCTGTGTTGGAGAGTTTCTCGTTTGATTTACTGTTGCTGACTTTGCCTGTTTCTGACCCTGCGAGTTTATGCTGCCTGGACTGACCTTTTACCTGTGACCCCGACTCTGATTATGTTTTGCCCCTGTGTACTTCGTCTGATGGATTTATTAGATGGTATGATCTCTGGCTCTAAAATCTGGACTTGTCTATTGGAATCTTGGTACTTCTATCTGTGGGCTCCTGATCGGCTGCCAGACCATCTCCAGACACCATCCTTTGCGCACTAATTCCTGGGGGCAACCGAGTGCTAGAAGCCACAACCAGTCTCCCAAAGCTAAGGCTGAGCAGTGCCTGGGGAATACTGATGCTGAGCAGGGTCTTATATTATGTTGTTATTGTATACCCGGGGTAGCCAAGGTCAATTGGCATTCATTGTGATCACATCAGAAAAGTGGACCAGTGTTGACTGTCCAGCACAGACATATCTGCACTTTTGGATTACCAGCCCCCCCCCATAACCAGAAATGGAGTAACAGGAAGGTTGTACTTAGGGGTGGGGGGTTCATTTGGTGCCCAGAGACGGTTATAAAGTAAGCTCCTGGATGTTATGGGAAAATATAATTCTCATTTTTTGTGTAATTTATCCTTTTATTGAGAGCTGTAATAAAAAATGTAACAATCATTCCCCCTCTTTTTACAATAAATGTCAGATATGGTGAATATTCTGTTGCTAAAACATGAATTTTTTTTAGCCCAGGTGTTTTATTCTTTAGCATAAAACAGAAAATGTGAGTTTTCAACAGAATGATCACAATCCTGAAACAAGTCATGATGCATGCCGTGTTCTGCTTACACGCCCCCTATTCAATTCTTTCCGTTTTTTATCATAGCCTGTAGAGTTGTTTGCATGACACATTCATAACCAGCTATTTGGCAGGTAATTGAGAGCAATCTTGTTCAGGAATCAGGACATTTATATGCAATATAGTGCATATTCCTACTGCTGGGGCAAAAATAATTTACTGACAGTGCCATGTGATGGTATTATTATTTTCAATTTTAAAAAGTAGTTCTGTAGTAGAATTATATTTTTCTATTATCAATGAATGGGATTATGAAAAAAAGCAACATGTGGTCCAAGTCAAAAAAATTGGACCCAAATCCCTAAAATCCCATAGGCACTAAAATACTGAAGAATGAGCACACCCATAATTGATAATGAATATTAGAATTGATAGTTTTGGCTTGGATCAGATCTCTGAACCCTAATTTACCGGCCTGACCAACACAAAGTGATTTTTGTGTTAAAAAAAAAAACTGGTACATTAATTATTAAAATCCCACTTGTCTGATGTTGTTAACTGATTTTATATTTTTATACATCACTACCACAGAACAAATATACAGATCACAAAAGTCAAGGCAGAAGACGTTACCTTTATGCTCATTGCAGGTCAGTTTGCTTACCCAGCAGGGTCAGTAATAAAGCTAAGCAAGAGGCATCAGTAGTGGCACCAAAAAGATTTTGTCATTACATATTTCTTTTAAAGCTATCCCATGGAGAAGCCAAGAATGCAACCCACATTGTACCAGGGTATGAATTACAAGCTGGCCACTTGGTGGAATAGAACACCCTCTAAATTGACTTAGATCAACCCCCATACTAAAAATATCTGCTGGATGTGGATCGGCTCCTGGTACGTTATTGCATATTTTCAGGGAGTGACTTTCTTTGTCTACTTACAGGTTTGCGGAGGCAGATCTTGTCCATAAGCTCACAGATATTAATATTAAAGACAAACCCGCTTTGGCATTATTTCTTGTCCCTGATATGTCAAAAAAGCTATACAAAAACTCTTTATTATGACATCTCTTGAATGCCACAAAGGCATGCATTCCTGCAATGTGGAAGTGTAACAAACCGCCAACCCATGAGCACTAGCTAAGGAGGGTGACAGATGTTTAATATATGGGAGACATGATGACAGCTGGGACGGATCAGACCGATAAATTTATCCAGACCTGGTATTACTGGGTTCAGTTTAGTACATCTGCAGAGTATGGTCGATTAGCCGATGACTCTTTTTGTGAAGAGTGAGTTATTGTGTTTGATTGTAAGGACCGAACTGACAAATTAGGTTGGGGTACCCCTTCTATCCCAAAATATTTAAATGTCAATTTCCCAAGAAGATGTTCCTGCGAAAAAAATACGGGTAGTCCGCGAGGTAATTTCGAGGTAGAGACTGTAGGTTGAATGTGTGTCGGAACAAGTTCATTATTTTAATAAATGCAATTAGGACAGATGTTTGTCTGAACATATTATTAGGCAGCGTGGTGTCAGTTACTGTATAAAATCCTCACTGTGAGTTAATCACAAACAAAGCAAAAAAAAAAAAAACTTTATGGAACCTAGACATTCATTAACTTCTGGAGCTTGCTGTGCTTTCATATGCAAAAAGAAACAAATGCAGTTTGTCTTGGTCATTAAAGAGTTTCAAGATGTTACAAAAGAGCTCAGTCTCAGATGTGTTTAGCAAAAGATTTCTTCTGCAAGTCATGCAAACTGCCCCCTCCCCCCTATCATACCTCCTTGCACAGGAACAAGCAGGGAAGCCCTGATCATATCTAAGAGTCCTCCATATGTCGGATGTCCTTAACTTGGGGACCTCCTGTAATCTGCTAAAGTCTATACAGAAAATAACATGTCAATTGTAGTATATCGAACTCCTGCACTCATCCACACAACATTCAGTGGTTTCTCTTGTCCAACTTCACAAACCTACAGACACAGCAGAGATATGGAAGTCAGCGTAAGAAACAGCTACTACCTTTTTTTGCAATTTATTTCATGAAAAGGACAGGCTTCCACATCCCAAATTAGATTGTAAACTTCTTTGTAGGACAGTTAATTACATAACTATGGACAATTGCACTGCAAATAATGTTTTTTATATCACAATGTAAATAGATGAGCTTTTGGACAATTTCCCATAATTCCAAGGACCATTCAAAACTATCTTGGAAGAAACAATAGTATTTATACAGAAAATATTTTCTGGGACTGAGCGTGGCAAAAATTAGTTATCACGGGTCATCAGTTCAGACATACTCAATAGTTTTAGCTTAGTGGAAAAATAAGATCGCTCACTGTGTGGTCACATACAAGTACAGTCATATGTGTGTATAAAAAATACAGGAAAAATTAGGTATGGTAACACTTATGATGTCTGGGCAAGGTATGAACAAAAAGGATATGCAAAAGCCTTGCTTAAAGCAAATCTTTGCTTTACTGCAGCACTAATATTTCCCATACTTCCACACTGCACTGTTCAGACCTGGAAGTGGAAGAAAATACACATAACTTTTGGATATCAAGAAACATGTGACTTTCAATATAACCAGTTAGAACATATCTCTCTGTATGATACAAATTCATTGACTTATAGTTTACATATACCTTTTCTTTGCTGCCAGTGGCTAAAAGGGACAGCAAAGAAGTAAAAGGAGTGTATGTTCTGTTGGTTGGGGCAAAGTTAACCTGTTTGTTCTGCATGTGCAAAGCTCATGTTCCTGGTAAAGAGAAACTATAATGATTTGTGGTCATTTATTATTATATATAATTGGTTAGTTTTAAAAAATACTCAACTGTTATTGTTTGGTACTTGGTGTATCCAAGACACCGGTGTTACAAAGCATTGTGGATTTTTGTAAATAGAGAACCTAACAGCAGGTATTTTCTTTTGTACTGTCTCTTTCTAATGGAATGTTTTACAGAAAAGTATGAATGCATGAGGCACAAAGGAGAAAAGGGGGGTTGTTGGGTCACTTCTTCAACAAGCATCAGCATATCAACCAGGCAGGCAGCATTTTAGAAGAAGGACAACAATGACAGTTGACATATTTCTCTTATGATTTTTTCTTTTAATAGAATCAGCTGATTCTTGCATGCATTCAAGAACTTTATCAAAGAATATATCACAATTTTTCTTTGTCACGGTAAATTCTTTTAAAGTATTCATGCATGCCTTGTGAATTGCTAATTGTTTTTCAAGGACAGAAAGTTATTTTATTTAGTAGAAAAGTAAAACCAATATCTTTTTATTGTTAATATTTTATACAGGCACAAAATGGATATAGTAAAAATTAAGTAAATTAAGTAAATTAAATAAAGTAAAGCTGCACCTGTGAGGAATATGGAGACTGCCAGTACTCACCCTATCCTGCTAGTTGTTTGGAGGCCTTTGACCTGAATATTTTCAGAAAATAAACGTGGGCTCTCAGTTGTGACCATCCTTAATTGGCTATAATATAATGGCTATAATTTTCCACTTCTAGGTAAGTCTCTAATGCAAAGCAAGTATGCATAATTGACATAGGCTCAGAGAATCAGAAAATTACTAGGCCAGCCAGTAGTAGGCCAGTTAGTAGGCCAGTTTCTAGCATTTTCAGGAAATAATCAGTAATGGATGTCCAAAGGGTTCTCATGAAAGAATTCATTTAAATATAAACTTTAATACCTAGGGTACACATTTTCTCAACACGTGTTTTTAGATGAACATTGCTAATGAGATTTATGATTTCCCACATCCTGTCAGCAAATAAAACTTTTTTTTTTTATTTTTACTGCAGACTGTCTTCATAAGGTAATGAACACATATGATACTACCACTAAATGACTCACAACATAAGATGCAAACAACTACAAACGGTGGGTTGAATACTGTGCAAAATGGAGAATCAAGGCTTTATGACCCATGTAGTAGCCTAGCCCAGAAATGAGTAGGATTTGGGATACCTACTGAAGCGTTTAATGCATAGTGTAAATCACAGTGATCTGGCAAATATTAGTAGTGGCTTTCAGCACAATAGCAAATTCTATACAAAAGAATAAGGGTAAAGCTAGATTTCAGCTTTAAGTTTTAAAAGTGATATAAGGCAATTCCGAGCAACCTTAGACCAACGCACAATCACGAATATATCTGGCTTCTGGCACATGGGAGTTTGGGTCTGTGTTCATGGTATATGTGCTGCAAATACAGTTTTATCTTGCAAATAATAACACTGTTGAAGAAGGCAAAATTTTAATGTCCTGTAATATTGATTTTACATTTGTAGAACAATTGTGCTGAATTAATGTGATAATTTTCAGAAGCTGATATTGATAATGAGTATATAAAGCAGAATAAAGAATGTGATCTGTTATTTTTAGATATTGATAAGGTCAGAATGAAATAGTGTATTATCAATATCTAGCCTTACGTTACAGGAGGTCAGTGCTTTTTTCTAAAGTAGACTATTAAAAGTGACATACTGGAAAATGATGGCAACTTGTTTCATATCCCAACTCATACAGCTGAGTTTAAGAAATATAATTTTTATCAGAGGATGAGGTTAGGCGATTACCATTTTCTGACAGAAAAGGGATCATTTATTAGTATGTTATGCTTGTTTTTTTGATCTTTGTATGTCAAGTATGTTGTTTTACTGAACACATAAACACATTTAAATTGTGTTTTCATATTGTTTGTAGCAGTGGTAATTTAAAAAAAAGTCATATAGGTTCTATGGACAATAACTGAGGATGCCAAGGAAATGAATCAAGGAAAAATATGAAGACTTATTCATATCAGCTGAATGGGAAAACCAAAGAAGGTGGCAATTTGCCCTGAGTCCTATTGGCTTCATTGTTTGCCTTTCTGCAATACATTACTGTGGGAATGCTTTAATAGTGTTTTAAAGGCACCACTTTAGCATTTTTTCTAAGTTACAAAGTTTTAGGCCAGGTCATGTCTACTTCTATGCATCTTGATATATATACGAATGAAAGGGAACCAGAATATATAATTAGATAGTATAGTTAGTGGGGGTTTATTTTATCTTCAAGATAAGAATGGCAGGTAATATATACTGACTGGTCAGGTCTGTTTTACAGTGAAATCTAGAAAGTCCAGCAATACAATTTTCCCTGGTGACAAGTTGCTATTTGCTGAGGTGGAGTGTGTCCATTAGGTTGTGAGGTTTTCTTCAATTAGCTGATTTTTAAGTAGTTTACCCAGCAGCTTTCTCAGATCACAGTAAAGCATCCCTGCTAATCAAAGGATTTAAATGTGTTATTAAAATTCCCTAATTTTGAGGCTCAGGATTGTCATTTGAAAGACAAATTAAGTTCCATAATTACATTTTATGAAACAGGTTAAAGGCTCAAAAGGTGAATGAAAAAGAATACCAGGTCATTTTTCCACACTGGGAATAGTAGCAAGTGGTGGTAGCCAAATTTTGTAATGTAAGGGCCAGCCATAAGGGTGGTGGACAAGTTAGGAGGAAGGAAAGGAGCAGAGAGAGCTAAAAGTAAAAGAGAGGGAAGAGTAAATAAAAGAGGGAAAAGGACTGGGAAAGGGTTGGGAAAAAAAGGTTAGGGATGGGGGAAGAAAAAAGGATGGAAACCTACATTTCAAATAACAAGAGAGCATTCTTGCTTCTGGAGGAAAATAAGTTTAAGCTCTGGATAAGGAAGGGATTCTTCACTGTAAGGTCTGTGAAAATGCGGTATAGGCTCTCTCAGGAAGTAGTTTCCGCAGCTAATATAGATTGCATTAAGAAAAAACTGTATCTTTTTCTAGAAGCACAGAATATAACTGGGTATTAGGGCTTTAAAGTAAAAATAACAGTGACTGTTAATCCAGGGAACATCCGATTGCCTCATGGAATCAGAAAGGAATTTTTTTCCCCTGTTGAAGCAAATTGTACCAGGATTTTTTTTTGCCTTCCTCTGGACCAACTATGTTTTATAGGGTTTTATATCTAGGATATGTTTATTTCCCTAGTGGTTTACCTTGATGGATTTATGTATTTTTTTCAACTTAACCTACTATGTAACAATATACAGGTGTGCATCAAAGGAAAACACTTAAGGATATCAATTGCACCCCTCTTGTGCAGGAAATCCCATATAGGAATATAGTTCAAAAACAACATTGGGTTAGAATGGTAGTGAGTGAAATGGTTGGGTAATCCACGTAAAGACTGCAGTCCATGATATAAAAACACAATGGTGCAACAAAAGGTGACGAATCACCAGTGTTTAGGTAAAGGTCACTCCGTGGATGGTAGTCCATTCCACACAGCTTTAAGGATCCTTGAGCACAGGTTTGGGTATGGATAAATGCCCCTTTTCGAGAGAGAATATTTCGAAGAGAGAGATAAATGCGTATCAGCCCGACGGGTCATATATGAAGAATAGGTTTCCTCCGGCCCCACATTAATATCTTGCTTCCTATCCAAAAAGAAAGTCAGAGCAAATTATTATGAGGGAGGTTAGCTTTGGTTTGTAGGATTCTTTCCCCATACTGCTATATTTTTATATATGGGATTAAGTACCATATTGCTATGTTTGTTTAGGCAAATAAGTCAAGGAATATCTTCTAGTTTGGGAGTACCTGGATATTAATTCTAAAAGCATGTGAGAATCAGTTTATCAATTGCTCTGCCTAAAGACTCATATTATGATTTTGCATCTTTTAGAGCAATCATTGGTGGCTGCGTACGTAGCCTTAGTTCTCCCTGTTTAAAAAATATTGGTAGGCATTTCCCATTTTCTGCATTTGGCAGGTTTTCCTTTATTTTCCTCTTTTTATCAAGTTCAGCCAATTTAAAAAGAATATAGGAAAGAGTAATTTTCTCCTGATTGGAGACTTATTACAGCCTATCTCTTGTGTCACTTACACATGTTGTTTGCTTATCTGATTATGGAGTGTATCTCTTTTAAGTAGCGTTCACTCTAGCTTTCTATGGGGCTTTTAGAATTGGCAACATTACTCTTATCCTGTCTTATTGCTGCAAGTGTGCATTTCCCTATTGTGCGTTTTTTTGCGGAGGGGGATTATTTTTGGTCCATCAGTTGTCATGGTCTTAGTGAGGGTTATTCACGGTTGCTCAGAGCTGAACGAACGCTAGTCTATAAATTAGTAAGCACCATTGTTTTTTTAAGCCAAATTTTGTGGTGTTGTTTGTTGTTGCTTAATAAGAAAAATTATTTTATGGTTTATAAGTGTTAGATTGCTGTGTGATATCACAATTATCAAATAATTAATTAGTAATTAGTTTAGTACTGGCAACACATAGCATAAAACTGTAAATCCATATCAACGGCTATTATCTTTTGTAGCCCCCACAGAATTAATTTATTGTTTATATTTGTAAAGGCTTGATGGCATACATAAGGACTAGCACTCAATGCTTTCTGTTCAGTACTATTCATTAGTGTGAACCTTGATTAACAAGTTGGCCTTGAATGAAAACAATAGTTTCCTTTGAGGAATTGAGCCTGAATGTGTTTTTTTTTATACATGGAACAAAGTAATGTATAAGGAAAGTAAATTAACACACTGTGCCTAATAATTGCACAGCTTCACTATGCGTGGGTTATTAATTTAAAAAACGCAGTATGGCTTACAAAGCCTTGAAGTCAATCTGAAAAATATTAATGAATGCAATAATTTACCAAAGATTGAGTCTCCTCAGGACTCTACCCTACTATGACAGGCTATTATGTGGGTGTCACATTATGAAAGCAAACCACTTTCACTTGATGGTTTTCACCAGAAGGAGTTAATACCTACCTTTCCTATGCCCACCCCTACAAAGCTTTTCATAAGCCTATTACACCCATGTACAGAGGAAGCATGGGACTCTCCTTCGCTTTCAGCGGTGCAAAGGTCAGTGAGTGATCACTTCATGCCCAAGTGCTGTCATGTGATGATGAAGGAAACATTTTTTGGATACCGCAGCAGACCGCATATTGACTGTGTTACCTGTTTACTAACAATTGTTGCTTAGCCCCATTCTAGCAGTAGCATGATGGTTTTAAAAACTGCAATTCTAGTTTTGTTTCTTGGGGGCACACATAAAACATGAAAGAAAAAATACTCAGCAGATAAAAACTTTTTAAAACGCATTTGTCATTGTAAATAAAATTACTTGAAAGGAATAGGTGAGAGATGTATTTACATATTAAAAATTATGTGTTTATTTTCACAATATTACTATAGTTTAACATTTGTTTTCTGGGGTTGTTTAGCAGGGATTTTCAGAAATGGTTGTTTAGAGTCAAGTCTGGTGTGTCAAAAGCTCACACAACATCTTTCAATAGGTAGAAAAGTCAAATTTCAACAGAACTTTTTTTAGCAATAAGCAGGTGGTCCCAATGCCTATATATTCAGTTCTGCTAATTATCTGATTTTTTTTATGCTCTCTGTGTGATAATTATCAGACCTGCATATAGGCATCATGCCACCTGCTTATTGCTAAGAAAAATTATGTTGAAAATTGACTTTTCTATAAATTATTTCTAAGTTATACAAAAGATCCTGTGACTTTTAAAGTGCTTAGGGTATAAATAAAAGTAGGATGATTCTGATTTATAGACAAATTTTTCAATTAATGCATGGCAAAGTTCTAACTTTCTACAATGAGACTTTCATCACTGATCAACAAGGGTTTTAAAAAGGAAGGGTAACAATTGGTGCAACTCATCCATAAGATTATGAAAAGTTGAGGCCCAGCCAAACTAAAATCAGAGAAGGGTTTTTGTTTTAAAGCAGCCTTTCTAAACCTTTCACCCCCTTTCACAAATAATTTTTCAGGTCTTAAGAAACCCCTATTAAAACCAAGTTTTGGAGGGGGGTTAATAGGAACAAGGACTCTTGATTTGGCGGCCAGTAGAAGTATGTCCCACAGTCGTTGATAGAATAACACGCTTTTAGACTCTAAAAAAATAATTAGAGTCAAACAGTTGGCTTTGCTAACTGTAGGTCCCAGAACTTTGCAATCATAATCAGTGGGAGAACAATCAGCTACATTTCAAATACCCCTCACAACATCTGGAGGAACCTTGAGATTCCACAGAACCCAGGCTGAGAATAGCTGAACTACAGTGTCACTGTGTTATAGTGTCAGCTGTTGTAACATCTCAAACACATCACTATCAAAACAACATCCTTACAAGCCCTTACTGCTTCCTGAATGAAGTGACAGCCTGGAAGACTGATGTAAATAGTCTTCCAGAGGATTTGCCTTCTTTAATGCCACTGTCAATTATTACAAGGCAAATTTGAATCAGCTGAGTCTTTTTAGAGGAACTTTAGTTTTTTAGCATGTTAATATGTTACTATTAGAAAGGGATACAAATAAAATAAAAGACTGAAATTTTAATTTTATTATATAGTAGTGACAGGAGATAGGGTAATACATTCTACATATAGTGTCCTCTGCAACCTTTATTGACCTTTACTTTTTATAGCTGCTATGAATTTGTTCCAGACATAGTAAAACATCTTGTCATTCATCGTAAAAAATGCACCTGTCTCCACTACATTGAATGAGCACTTTTTTAGCTCTGCTCTCACCCCATCACTCGCATAAACTGTTGCCTCAAGGCAGAAAAAATTCACATGCTTGGAAATAGTATGACAGCTAGGCTAAATCAAATGACCTGAATACTAGTCAAAAATAGTTCACTGTCAAGAAAATATGGCAAAAGCCAAAAAAAGCTGAGAAGGATTTTGATTAAAGAAACTTTATTTTATTACATGCAACAAAAAGTAATGTCGTTTTTTTACAGAAGCCATTTCCTTGTAATATCTAATCAAATTTATAAATCTTGTAACCCTCTGCACACAAGGCTTAAGGGAATAAGTAGCCAAGAAAGGTTGTAAGTAGTTAGAGCTTTTCTTAGGTACTAAAATCAATAATGCTGTTGAACTTAGTGTAATACACAGAGGTAAAACTTGTGACTGAGCACTTATAATACAGCAGCAGAAGTTCTTGGAGAGAATGTGAGTTTACCATTATAAAGGTTTTATTTGTGTATATGGCAACGGTATTGTAGAATCAATAGGCAAATAACACATACCCCCACTTAATCCCAACCCAATTCAATGCCTTACAGCAAACCTGTCCTTGGAGAAATATAAGGCCGTCACTGCTGAGTTCTTTCTAAAAACGGTAGTTTGTATGCTAGTGGTGAGTTGTTACCATGACACATTATCCTTAATATACCTTGTGACCCTGACTTAGAAGCGGAAGAGAAAAGTTTTTACCTGCTTTTTCAGAGTTGGTAAAAGGTACTTGTGTTCAAGTAACTAGTGTTTCTGTTTACAGCATGAGGGCCAAGAATAGGGAGGGTGACAGGCTTATGGCCATTCACATCCTGTACCAGACCAGACCACATGACTTTTACCGTTGAATGTAGGCTTTGCAAAGAACCCTTGTTTCCATGATGAAGGTAAGGGAAATCTTCCCCATATTTATTTCCTCAGCAGGCTTGGGGTTTATATGGAAGTGCCCTTCAAATAAAGGGGAGAGTGTATATCCAGAGAATGAGTTCAGGGGTGCATTGGAAGACTTTTTGCCAATTTCCAGAAATAGTTAAATGAAAATGAACACTGTAAACTCATAATCAAAACATCAAAACTCCTCCTGGGGGGGGTTGCATGCACGAGCAACCCAAAATGGAGGTTTTCTGAGAGCCCTCGGCACGACCCAGGCAATGGAGCAGCCCTAATTGGAACATCTCTCCTTACCCACCCCCCTCACACCAATATCCTGACTTGGGACCTTCCACTGAATCCCCCAGTGGGTCTCATCATGCATTCTCATAAACACAGGAGAAAAATGGTGCCAAAAGGTTTCCCACTGGCGAATGTGACGTGTTCCAATAGAGTGCCTATTCCTGTCTCTACACTTGAAGCTGAAAGCCCGCAGTATCTATCTGAGGACTCTTTGCTCTATTTAGCAGATTCTACGTGGATATTACCACAACTTGACTCACCCACTGGAGGTAATGGAGCCTTGCTAGCAGACATGCAAGCCATCAAACAACCAGATTGTTTTCCAGGGGATGAGCGTTCCGCCAGTACCTCCTGGTCTTACAAGAACACAAAATCCCCTAAAGATGGGGATTTACTTTTAAACTAATCTTCCCTGTAGATAGAAATTCAGCTCCCAGAGATACCAACCACTTCCACGCAAGCTCCAGCTGCGCCACAGAAACTATCTCAGAGTCCAGTGTCCAAAGACAAGGCAAAGACTACTGCAGCAGCTTTCGGCCCAAATCTTCTACCCAGTGACCAAAGGCTGAACTGTTATCATCATAGTGACCTAACAGTTGCCTGGGATCAGTCTGATCTATGTAACCCTGCTTGGGTTGACCCACTGCAGCGGGATCAGCTGCAAACCTGCTCCTAGAGCTTCGTACTGTAAAAGAGGGGGATTCCTCTTATGTTGTTTCAATGCACTTAAGTTGTTTCTATGTTAGATAACTGGTTTGGTTTAACTCTTACTGCTACCATCATTTAATCGGTGGTAGCAGTAAGACCAATATAATCAGTAGGGAGTACTTCTACTGAAATGTTTATAACCTACCGTATTTTTCGCCATATAAGACGCTTCTAGAAAATCTAGAAAAAAAAGATTCTGAAAGATTATTCCCCTTCTGATCACTCATGTGCCATTCATACCGGTATTCCCCTTCTGATCACTCATGTGCCATTCAAATTTCCTTTCTGATCACTCTGTGCCTTTCAAATTCCCTTTCTGATCACTCTGTGTCATCAAATTCCCCTTCTGATCACTCTGTGCTTTTTTTCCACTGTACGGCAGTTAGGACAGGGAACAGCAGGTGGCGCTGTGCCGGCTTCTTTCGCTCTGCTTTACAGACAGGAGAAGACACGTGCTGCTGCCAGAGAGAAGAGGAGACAGACGCTGCTGCAGCCAGAGACACACGCAGGATCGGGTATCGGGTGAGTATATTATTTTAATTATTTTATAACACATTTGTCGTATAGGACGCACTAACTTTTCCCTCCTAGTTTTGGGGAAGAAAAAGTGCATCTTATACGGCAAAAAATACAGTACATGTCATCTGCTTAATCTCTACTTTTGTACTAAGGACTGGTCATGACAATAATAGTCCCAGCCACAGGGCCGGGAGCCCCAAGGAACATGTGCCCCTACACTAAGGTACTCTGTGTCATGGTGCTGCAGGAGAGGATAGTGGACCCTCCGTGTCACTAGCTCAGTTGGCACAGACGTACATGAGGTGTAGAGTCTAAGCAGCTGCCTAATCTTCACCAGAACCTCTAGAGGGGAGGATGTTATGCTGCGGGCAACTGCTGACAGACAAGAATCAGACGAGCTGCAGGAACGTGCAACATAATCAGGGTCAAACAAGCCTGAGGTCAGGGCAGGCGGCGAGCAGGAGCAGAAAAGAAACAAACCCAGAGTCGGTACACAGGAAATCAGTAGCTGGAGAAGCAGCCAGGAATAGCAGGAACCTGGAACAGAGCCTAAGGAAACTCCTTGTTCAGGCAACTTACTGTTGCCAGTCATTTCCTTATAAAGGGAAGGTCAGAAAAAGGGAATGTGATGGATAGGGCCATGAAACCTGCGAACATCCTAACCAATAACCAGAGGAAGTGCTGGAGAGGAGGCAGGTAAGGTGCTGTTCACATGTTTTCCAGCAGGTAGAATGCGTCTGTGGGACATTGTTGTCCACTGAGGCAAAGGGGCAGCAGACAGGGAGTCATATGACCTGGACCAGGAAGTAAGCAGGGACTGGGATCTCTGAGCAGAGCTGGTGCTGGCAGCAGGAGAATGCAAGGTGGGTAACACTCAGGAGGACACAGATCCCCTGGTTCTGTGGAGATCTGTGACACTCTGGGCCCCTTGACAGATTAGCCTTAAGCTACGTACACACTTCCAATTATTATCGTTGGAAAACGAACGACGAACGATCCTGCACGATATCTACGAACGATCGTATAGCACCGATCCTGCACATAGAGATAACGACACGATCGTTCGTAGATATTGTACACACAATAGATATGATCGTTTGAGCGATGGAGGAACTATGTGCACGACAGGAAAGTGAACGAACGTTCGTTCATTACGCATGCTTAGAACATGGACGATCAACGAACGATCGTACACACGAACGATGTTCAACGATCGTCGTCCAATCCGATCCGCCGGTCCGGTCGTTCGTTTCCAACGACTTTCCTCGTTCGTCGCCGTTGTTGGTTACTTTTTTAACGAACGATTTTTGCCCAATCGATCGTTCGTCGTTCGTTTTGAACGATAAAAATTGGAAGTGTGTACGCACCTTTAGTCCCATTTCTTATTTCGTTTTGATAGACAAATTGTTTTCTTTGCAACAAAGGCTACTTTGTAGTGAGTACCCATTGTTTCCCACCAAGGGTTGCTCCCTGAAGTATGCATTCCTCCGTTCTTGTTCTTCCTCTCTCCCATTTGGCTTCTAAATCTTGATCTCAAGCTGCTCATGAAAATTCTAGCTAATAGAATCAATTGTGGGCTAGGGAGCCTCATACACAGGGGCCAGACTGGTTTCGTGCCTCGTCCAGAGGGGGCCAATAACAATCGTTGGGCAATTCAGCTAGCCCGTATAGCTCAAACTCAGGCCTTGGAGGTATTGTTTCTGGGCATGGATGTGTAAAAGGCACTTTTTTATTTAGCCTCATAGCCACATTTGTTTTTTGTCCCTAGACAATGGGGTTTTCGGGAGCTCCTTCTTGCGGTGGATAGGAGCTTTTTATTTGACGCCATTGGACACAGTAAGGTACTGTGGCTTTGAATCGAAGAGCTTCCTCCTGCAGGGGGGACCAGACAAGGCTGCCCGCTTTTGACTATAATTTTTTGTTTAGGCAGTCTAACCCCTAGCCCAGTTCTTACAACAACAGACGCATGTCAGAAGTATAGAGGTGGCAGGGACAGCACACAAACAGCTTCTCATGGCCTTACCGAGTTTAAAAGAGTGTGCAGGGAGGACCCGCATACTAAGGGGTAATCTCCTCATTGAACTCTACATTGCTATTGAGATTCCATGAGAGGCCACCACTTTAGACATGCGTATGGACTCAGGATGTGGGGCAGGATCTCACTGAGGATCAGTGGAACAAGGTCTGGGCCTATTTGGCCAGATGCTCTCAAAATACCCTCACACTGGAAACCAATTACAATGTTCTGTTTAGGTGGTACCTGATTTTGCTTTGAAAATCAAGGATATACCCCTCCTCCTCCCCTCTATGTTACCTCGGATGTGGAGAGGTGGGATCCATGTATCATATTTGGTGGGATTGCCCTATGGCTCGGAGATTCAGGGCGGTGGTGTTCCGCTATGCCAAACCAATCTTAGGTCTCTCATTACAGCCAACACCTACCAAGGCTTTATTGCAGTTTGGTCTTGGGGGCCACCCGAGAGTGGTACGTAACTTATTCTTGCCAGAGCTTGGAAGACCCCTCGGCCAAACTTTGGTGAAGTGAAAGCACGTATAAAAGATGTCTTTGTGAACAAAAACTGCTTTGAGAAATTTAAAAAAACTTTGGATCGATTTTAGATTCCAGGGCACATTTGACAGACAACTCTTGAGATTCTGAGGCTGAGGCGAGGGGCACTGGGCGGAGTGCTTCTTTTCCTTACCCCCTCCCCTTTTTTTAATTAATAATATTGCTTTGGGGACACTGACATTTGGGCATCACTACAATGACAGCATGTGTATGTTACTTATGGCCTAATCAAGTATATTGTTATATATGTCTCATTGCATGATTTTGCCTGATAGCATAATATACTGCTCTAATACATGTAACTCAATTTTGAAATTGTAAATGGTTACTTATACTTTGGGTTTATTTTCTTATGATATTGATACTATGTACAAAATGGTATTTTCTATATTGTGGAAAAATTCAATAAAAACGTCCTCTAGGTAAATACAAACACGTACTTATCAAACCTAAAAAAGATTTTTTATTTTCACATCGATCACATTATCTGATGATATAAATCCATGTGACTCAACTCCTGCCGATGTTGACCTGACATATTACCACCACTACATGACAGGCCCTCATGCCCCATATCATATAGTGTGTTCTATGATGCTCAATAAACGTATTAACTTTTAAAAGTAATATATTGTAAAAAAAAATTTTGAAAATATTTTTAACATTAAAATATCCACTCACAAACTATCAATTGTATTTAAAATAATCTTTGAGATAAAACCAGAGCAGCAACTGATCCCCTAATCCGTTTCATCTAAATCGTTTATTGAGAAACTTATGTCTAAAAGCAGTACATTGTCTTTCATGAAAATTTATTTTACAGTATAATATATTAGTATGAGTATAATAAAGTTTGAAACACAAAATCATGTCAAAGTTTATTATTAAATTTATTATTAAATTTATTTTTTTTTAAAGTTAATTTATTATTTTGACATGATTTCATGTTTCAAACTTTATTATACTTATACTATTATATTATACTATAAAATAAAGTTTTATGAAAGACAATGTACCGCTTTTAGACATAAAAATCCAGACAGAAATGAACCCCCCAGGAGGGTAATAAACATATTAGGCTGCTAACAAATGGTCTGCATATTTGGAGTCCTAACTTGCTGTACTCTTCTTCTACCAGAAAAAGGCAAGAATTTATAGTTCCTGTGAATCAGATGCCAGGTGCTTAAATTCCAAAGTGATTGGATGCAGTTTAGGGGAGGACAGGCACCAAAGAGAGGTAAAAGCTGTAAGAAGGGAGAACTGCAAGAACAAGTAAGCAATGGGCTGCCGGGATGTTATACTCCTTAGAAGTTCTCTGGGTCTGCTACTGAGGGCTACATTGAGGGTCTGTTACTAAGATCTGCACTGGAAGTCTGTGACTTAGGTTTGCCCCTGGGATTTGTTACTGGGGTCAGTGCAATGGGATTTATTACTAGTATATCTCATTAAGGTCAGCACTGTGGGTCTGTCACTGGGTCTGTTACCAAGGTGTGCACCATGGGGTTTGTTATTGAGGTCGGTGCTGTGGAATATTATACTGAGGTCTCTTGTTAAGGTCTACACTGGGGTCTGTCAATGAGGTCTGCAGTGGGGGTCTGTTACTAAGGTCTGCAGTGAAAGTTCATTACTGAGGCATGCACCGCAGGGTTTGTTACTGAGCTTGGGGCCAGTGGGTCTGAGTTAGGTGTCTCACTGCAGTCTGCACTGAGGATCTGTTACTAAGGTCTGCACTGAGGATCTCTTACTGAGGTCTGCACTAGAGATCTGTTACTGAAAGATCTGACATGAACCCTATCCCTTAAGGACTGCAATAAACATGTGCAATAGGTACTATGAAGAGACTTAGACTACTTGTTGTACCCATTAAATCACATCCAATATATGGCACTATTGCATGTTTATATCTGCAAAGGTTTATTTTAAACATAATACAAGGTATCCTACATGGTAAATGCCCCTATCTATAAAATATAGTGTTTCAAATTTTTCTTTGGACAACTGAGTACTGGTTTATAAACAGCACAGAATCTGATACAGATGACAATCAAATATGAAACAGTAATTCAGTGTAAACTAAAATAGGTTTGATTGTAAATTTTAGCCTGAATGTACTTTTTCTTCAAAAAGAATTCAGCTTGAACTTTTGTTCCTATGAAAAAAGTGACCTTCACAAAGCACTGAAATTAATAAAACTAATATAACAGTTACTTATATTTATTGCTTTTGCTTGTTGTTTTGAACAGTAAAAATGTATGCCTCAGAAGCACTGCTAGATGTGTAACAGGTTCAGCGCAGGTTATTGGGATGACTACAAGAAAAATCCGTTAATGAATAGGATATGATAGCCACCATCTGTCCCAAGGAACAGAAAGAGAGACAGACTACCTCATCTTAAAACATATCTGTGCTTCCTTCTCCTCCCTCCATAGCCACAAAATGACAAAGTCCTCAATCACAAATACCGTTAGCCGTGAGAGCTGTTTTTCACATTCGTGGAAGTGGCTATATATCATA
This sequence comes from Pyxicephalus adspersus, assembly GCF_032062135.1. Lineage (NCBI taxonomy): Eukaryota > Metazoa > Chordata > Amphibia > Anura > Pyxicephalidae > Pyxicephalus > Pyxicephalus adspersus. The sequence goes on along the minus strand of NC_092860.1, from coordinate 112,798,533 downwards.
CTTTCATTTTTTCTTACAAATTGTTTGTGAGACTTGTAATGGCTTTGTTGACTTGTCCCTTGCTTCACTTTTGCTTCTGTTCTCAGGGAAACACTATTCCCTGTGATTTATGAAAAGATGCTTTGAATAATGATAAAAAGATAACAAGAGGAAAGCTCCAGAATGCTGGAGAGTTTTTAAGGACACAAATGAGTCTCATTGCTATACATTGCACCTGCTGCAGATTTCATATAACGCAACGTGGATTGGCCATAAAAACAGAACTGATATATTCTTTTCCATATCCGCGCCATCTTTCTTTCATTCAGGCAAAATAGCAGCTGCTCACACTCTCCAAATTAAAATGATAATACATGTCATACAGCTTAATTGCTTGAATCATAGGCACTCAGTAAAATACTAATTTCCACACGGAGTTATTGTTATTATTTTTCTGTAGCCCAGACAAAGCTACTGAATAAGATGTCATACAATTAGAATTCACTACAAAGTTTACTTTTAACATACATCTATAGCCAAAACATTTTTGAATTAGAATACTTAGGTGACAGCGACAGTGGTCACAACGGTAAAAATGGACAATGCAAAATTCTTAACACCACCTCATTTAAATAGAAATAAAGGTACTGTAATCTCATATTTTTTGCCTAATATTTCTGATGTACAATTTGTATATTATCCCTGTGTACCTTTTTATGTGCAATTTTTGTTTTTTCATATACAAAGCTAATTTTTCACATTGAATTAAATTGTCTTTTATTATAATGTAATACATTTCCTGACATTTCAAACCAAAAAATATCACTTATACTTGTAGAAGGTTTTATCGGATCTTATTAATTATGTTGAAAATGTTTTGCCTTTACAGCCAGATATATTTGAATGCATGAATATACCTATTTTACATACATCAAAATCAATGTGGCATATAGGATAGCTGTGGGTAGGCCTGTTTGTTCAAATATTTACAAAAAAATGGTAAAAGGAAGTCTTTGTGCTTTCATTTTCTTTTATCTCCTTCTTGAGGCCCTTGAGGCACTTTCAGTTAAATATGAAATACTGCATACACTTAATTATATTTTAACTTCCAGCCAGCAGGTGGGGTTCTAGGCTCTTTTCCACATTTCCAGGCTTACTTTAGCTGCTTTGTTGGAAAAAGTCTATTGTTTAACTTAATCTGAAATTAACACAAATTAATCAGAAGAGCAACTTTTCTTGTCCTCCTCTGTTTCTAAACTATATGATATTTATGTATATACATAAAACTGTGTTGGTTCATTTATTTAGGTATATTTTGAGCTGTATTTATAAAACAGGGATTCAGACATTCCCTCAAACATTCCTTTGTGGGAATCAATTACTGCCATTGAAACACAGACCTGGAAAATACCCACAAGGGAATGTTTGAGGGAATGTCTGATTCCATTTTATAAATAGAGCCCAAAAAAAATCCTAAATAAATAAACCAACACAATTTTAGTTTTCATTTGTGTTAAGGTAAATCCCTTTTCCACCATACTTATAAATCCTCACATAAATTATCATTTATTGTTACACAACCAGAAAAATGAACAGACTTTAATACAAAGTACCAGAAAAAATGATCATATAATCTATATGTTATTTATTGGTGTGGTAAAACATTTAGTACATTTAAAAAAATAATTTTTATAGCTAATACTGTATTGCAATTGTAGCAATAAGTGAACTGGCCTCCAGATGTATACAGGTTGACAATTGAAAATCCGCCGATTGATAATCCAGTTCCTTCAGTTTTCCGGCATGAATTTCAGGGCACTTTTTCAATACATGTACTGCAGTACTCTGTTGGCCACTTATGTTTAGATGGTGCTATTCTCCAGAAACAGCTGTTAGGTCTTGCTTGCTACACTAAATACACGTTGGGACATCCCTGCTGCCTGCTCCCTAGAACTGTGCCGCGGGTGCGGTGGCAGGAAGGCTGGCCTGTGTGTGGGGATAAGTATACCCTTAAAAAATCCACAATTTTCGAAAATCCAGCACTCCTCAGGTCTGGAGGTTGCCAGATGTTTGAATGTCAACCTGTACTTAAATATGAAAAACAGATATTATTATTAAATTGATAATTTTGTATCATCATTAGTGTCTTTTGTCATTGCCTCAACAAATTTGAAATGATATACAAAGATGATATTTTCCACTGCCACTTACATCTATATGTAATTTTAGTTAATAATTTCTGACCATATAAAATTGCTGCTGCTGAATAGTTGCTAATATTAGTCATTATTATCATCAACTAATTCACCAATGTTTCTGCTGCAATGACTACTAATGTTAATACCTGACTTTGTCAATAACACTGGGGAACAATTTTGAACACATTTTTTGTTGACTTCAATTTTGAAGTTTATTTACACTAAAATAGGTATGCTGATTCTGAAAGTGCAGTTAGTTTTCTTCTATCACGTCAGTTTTTTTTTCTACCACTTATACTAATGCAATTACTGTAGGGTGGATTTGTATAGGCTATTCATTTACATGCAAGACAGTGTGGTCAGAGGTTGTGCGCTGCTCTATGTAGTGAATAAGCAACATTTATTTTTCTATTTACACATTTCCTTTCTTTCATATCATGTCTGGCTCTGCTGTTTCTTGTCTTAAGTGCCTAAACAACCCTCATTCATTTTGTTATATCTGTGGCAGTTTCACCATTCTCAGTCAAAGGGCGAACATCAGCACATTTGTAGAGCAAGCCTATTTTGCATGTTTCAAAGTTAAACTTGGTGATCAAGATGCCATTTGGTATACCTATGGTTTGGAGAGAGCCAAGAGATCATTTCAGTGGTTGTTACTTTTGTATAGTGAAAACTTAGGTTATAACAAGAAAAATAAATGTAACACAGAGTATCCCAGTCTACCATCGGCTATACGCCCAGTGGCTCATTCAGATAAAAACCCAGTGCCGGTTTTTGTTACACTACTCTCTCTTGAAGAACATGATTATGGTGATGAACTAGGTGACAATAATGAAATATTGAAGAGTTTGAAATTGAAGAGGACTCTGTTCGTAGGGGATTTGATCAGCATGAGTTGAGTGATTTGGCACGTGATTTGGGACTATCGAAGAAGGCTTCAGAATTCCTAGCATCAAGACTGCGTGAGAAAAACGTACTTGAAAAATGAACAAAGGTATCGTACTTTCGAACCAGAGAAATTGCATTTCTGCAGTACTTTAGAACTGACAGTGGCTTTGTGTATTGCCATAACATACCTGGTTTAATGGAGGAATTGGGAATTCCAATCTTTTACTCAACTGAATGGGGATTATTCATCGATAGATCAAAGTGGAGCTTAAAGTGTGTCCTCCTTCACAATGGCAATATATTTGGGTCAGTCCCAATTGGCCATTCAGTTTTTCCTTGTGAAGAACATGCAGACATAAAGAGAGTCATTGAGTTGTTGCAATATCATCAACACAATTGGGTCATCTGTGTTGATCTTAAAATAATATGCTTCCTTCTTGGTCAGCAACGCAGATACACCAAGTATCACACAAGTGCACACACAAAGTACATCTATCTGAGTTTTGTAAAAGTATGTTTTTCACTGAAAGCACCACCATGAGTATTTCTAAATAAAAAATATACCATATCTTTTGATATTTAAGACATTTTTCCAGAAAATGATTTTGCTTCCTTTATACACAACATAATTGGTGGTTTGTAGCCTTATGATTTTTATTATATGTTTTATTTTTAGGACATTTTGTGTTCTTTGTCTGCTAGACTTATTAAAAATTAAAATGATTCACTCAACCAGCAACTGAACAGTTAGAATACAAAATAGGCTCAAAATAAGTTCCATTCAAATGAATGAAAATCTTTATAAAAAGCAATTTGACAATTTTAGCAAGGTAAAAAGTTAAATTCTACAGAGCCCGGAGACTGTGCCAAATGAGATAAGCTGGAGAAATTCACCCTACCCGTGCTAAATAATTTAAAACACCTAAGTGGTACTTCTTGTTCCTCATTATTGGCCCCTTGTTGGCAAGTAACTATAGAATGGAAGATTACTGTGTACAGGTAGGTTTTCTGTGTCATTGCAGAGCATTGACGCCAATGAATTTTTACAATTGAGTTTTTGCATTTCCAGGTGTTTTATGTTTTTAGGGCAATTTACAAACACAAATGGGAACAAAACATTGGTCATACATGTAGACATAGATCACATATTTTTTGGTTCACTGATGTGAAACAGATTTTTTTTGGTACCGTAACAATAGGACAGACCATGCTAAATTGTTGCTAAGACTTGATGATTTATTCTCATCAGTTGCATACAGGGTCAGACAGTGCATTCTACTACATTGATACAATTTTTATACAACCTGTATGGTGGTATGTGATACATCTTGTGACAACTATCCCATTGCCTAATGATTGAGCTAAAACTACTGCATACACCTGAATATAAGACAAGATTTTTATTCTGCTTGTTTTCAGCTGCCCTCCACATCATTCAGCATAGTGGTAGTTTTTTATTTGTTATTTCTTCCCAGCTGCCATTATTCTTAATGACTCATTCTAAATGGATCATGGATGGGTAAATTAGCAAGTCACTCAGAATGGCAACGGAAGGGAGAGTAAACTATAAACTACAATTATGTTTGATGATGCATCAGGCACCTGAAACTACAAGTAAAACAATATATAATAATTTAAATAATATTTTCATTTTATTGATTAGCATATCTACTATACCAACACAAATTAAAAATTGCTTACTTTTAAAGGGGGGGTAAGGTTAGGCACCTGGTAGAAAGGTGTTACAGATAGGCAGCAGGACAGTAGGAAAATCTGCTTTTTTCATAGAAAAGGCTATACATATTTTTTTTATGATAAAGGCTATAAATTTTGCTACCAAACATTTTATAGATAGCAGGGTTTTTAACACCAGCTTTTGAAAGACACTCAATTATCTTCTCACAATCATACTGGCACCCCTACATAGCATACCCAGCTCCCCTGAATGCCCAACTCAGTGCTGCTAACCATTAAGAATCAGCGAGAAGACCTCTGACAGTTTCGCAAAAATTTCCTCGAACTTCCGGTGGGTTCCTGAAATTTCGGCAAATCGATTTTGCGAATTCTTTTAAAGTCAATGGGCTGAGTATTAAACATTAATAGCTAAGTCCCCATACATGTTAGAACCCCCAAATTTGCTAGGTAAGTGTAGGAGAACAGTGGCAACAAGGAAAAATACAAAAGTTAAAAAAAAACCTTGTGTTTTTTTCAGAAAATGGCAGACAAATTGACAGCAGGCAAATAGGGTTTTTGCTTAATGGACTGCATCCAGAATGCAGCACAAACATTAGGACATTGAGAAAGGGTGAACTCAACCCACTAGCAACAGCCTCTGCCGCCAAAACAGCAGAAGAATGCACTGCTATTTAATGTACGCACCCCTATTGAATTTACATAGCTGCATAATATCCTAATGCTATATAAATCCTGTTTAATATTAATATTAATAATAATACCAATTGCTAGCTGGCATCATGACCTGGGTAACATGTGTTAGGAATGCCACCCATAAAGTTGTAGACAAGTAGTGCGGTGACATTAGGCAAAAGGATGGAAGACTAGAGACGGAGTGTGGGTCAGCGGGAGCAGTAGCATTGTGTGGCCTCAGCTATCGCAAGGAAGACCGCATTGGTAAGTGTCATGGAGAGCTGGGTGTAGTGCATTGTCAATGTCACCCAGAAGTGTACAATTATAGTGAATGTAGCGCTGACAGGCGGCAGCACCAACAGCAGGAGGAGGAGGCGGAGGGCCCTATGACGGAGTGGGGACCGCATTGGTAACTGGCATCTCGAGCTGGGTGTAGTGCATCATCAATCCCACCCAGAAGTGTGTAATACAATTTTTGTGAATGGAGAATGGAGTACTGACAGGTGGCAGCAGCAGGAGGAAGAGGCAGTGGGACCTGAGAAGCAGTATGGACGGCATTGGTAACTGGCAAATAGAGCTGGGTGTCGTGTCACCCAGAAGTAATACCGTTTTTGTGAATGGAGTACTGGGCAGACAGCAGCAACAGAAGGAGAAGGAGGCTGTGGGCCCTGAGAGAGAGCGTGGAGCGCATTGGTAACTGACATCTAGAGCTGGGTGTAGTGCATCGCCAATGACACCCAGAAGTGTGTAATACAATTATAGTGAATGGAGTACTGACAGGCGTCAGCAACAGCATCAGGAGAAGGCAGTGGGCTCTAAGACGGAACGTGGACCATATTTGTAACTGGCTTCTGGAGCTGGGTGTAGTGCATCATCAATGACACCCAGAAGGAGGAGGTGGTGGGCCCTGAAACAGAGCGTGGACCGCATTTATATATGGCATCAAGAGATGGGTGTAGTGCATCGTCGATGAAACTCAGAAGTGTGTAATACAAATATTGTGAATGGAGTACTGACAGGTGGCAGCAGCAACAGCAGCAGGAGGAGGGGGTGGGCCCTAAAACAGGGCATGGAGTTCATTAGTATTTGACATCTAGAGCTTTGTACTGGGCAGGCGGCAGCATCATTTTCAGCAGAAGGAGAAGGAGGTGGACTCTGAGATGGAGTGTGGACGGCATTAGTATTTGACATCTAGAGCTAGGTGTGGTGCATTGTCAATGACACCCAGAAGTGTGTAATACAATTTTTGTAAATGAAGTACTGGGCAGACGGCAGCAGCAACAGCAGGAGAAAGAGGCGATGGACCCTGAGACGGAGCGTAGGCGGCATTGGTAACTGGCATCGAGAGCTGGGTGTAGTGCATCGTCAATGCCAACCTGAAGTGTGTAATGCAAATAAAGAAAATTCATGTTTAAAGGTGGAAGGGCCAGACCAAGATGTTTTGTGCGCCAGCACTGTTGCTGTGCTCTGTGGTGCAGGAAGTGGTAGGAAGGTAGCAATATTGCTAGTTTGCATCATGAAGTGGATGACATAAATGCCAACCCTGTGGCAGTACTGGGGGTATTCATCTGCAGTTTTTTGGCCTCCCGGAAGCAGCAGGAATGTAAAGTAAATTTCTAGCTGGCACAAGGGCAGGCATGACACTGCCGAAGAATGCCACCCCTGGACGTTGCGATAAATAGCGGAAAAATTCAACCGAGGCAGGCTCAGCTGACAGGGTGTTTGGTGATAGGCAGCCACAGACTCATTACAAGAGAGGTGTGGGTTCACAGAGGCATCTTGGTTTGCCTAATGAGTCCTTGTGTCAGTCATCAGTGACATCTGCAGTGGGGATATGATAGTTGTTTGTAACCCATCTTTCGTTCATTTTCAAAAAGGTGAGGTGATTGAAATTTTCCAGCGATAGTCGTGATCGGTTGTCTGTTACCACTCCGTCAGCGGCACTGGTTCTTTCGCACAGAACACTGGATGCCGGGCACGGAAGAAGCTTGATGGCATACTGTGCATTTGATATATAGCAAGTGCTATCAGAATTAAATATCTGTATTTTTTGGGAGAAATACAGACATTTTTCTAGCTTTTTTAATAGAAAGCAATTGGGATCAGAATAAAATATCTTTATTTTTTGACAGAAATACTGAATTTTTTCTGGCCTTTTGATAGATAGCAAGTGGGGTTAGAATAAAATATCTGTATTTTTTGGGGAGAAATACAGAAAATTTTCTGGCTTTTTTGAGTTATAGTAAGTGGGATGAGAATGAAATATCTTTATTTTTTGGATAGAAATAAATATATTTTTCTGGCTTTTTTTGATGGATAGCAAGTGGGACCAGAATACAATATCTGTATTTTTTGATAGAAACACAGAATGTTTTCTGGCTTTTTTGATAGATAGCAAGTGGGACCAGAATAAAATATCTGTATTTTTTAGAGAAATACAGACATTTTTCTGGCTCTTTTGATAGATAGCAAGTAGGACCAGAATAAAATATCTGTATTTTTTGAGAGAAATACAGATTGTGTTCTGGCTTTTCTGATAGATAGCAAGTGCTTCAGAATGAAATATCTGTTTTTTTTTTTTTTTTGAAGAGTAGGACAGAAATGTTTCTGCCTTTTTTGCTAGATAGCAAAAAGTAGCATCAAAAACTGCACAATCTGTATATTTCAAGATATACAGAAGGCCCCTAACCTGTCCCTGTCACAATGCATGTCTCTCCTGGCTTCTTTCTCTGAACACAAGATGAAGTGACTAACCCCTCCCTCCTTCCCTGTATATATGCCTGTGCTCAGATCTCTCCTGATTGGGCTGTTGGGACTTGCTGTGCATCCTGGGAGCAAACCATTCACTCCCAGCCTCGCCATTCCCGCCCCCTGCATTTTCCTTCGTTTGTTCGGCAAGAACACAACCTCATGGTGAATTAAAAGGCCGTTAAATGTTCGGTAAGCGAGAACAGCCCGATTTGCTGCGATTGAATTTACAAATCTCGCTTGCTCATCCCTAGAACCATTTTCAATATAGCTATTGCATTAGGATTACAGATTTCATCCAGCTAAATGTATCTGCTGAAGGACATTTACAAGTAAAAAATATCTTTACCCTAACCACTGTCTACTGAGTTTGTTATCAGAAGTCCTTTTGACTGAAAAAAGTAGATTAATTGATTACGTCTGTCAAACTTTTGAAAACACCAAACTCTTGGTGGTTCCAAGATGTTGTTTGACAGGTATGAGTAATGAAAATACATTTGTTATGCAAAGGACTCTACTACTTATGGTCATTGTTCTCTACTCAGTTTATTCAAACTCTTTTGCAAAATCACATAGAAATGAATACTCTTTCCCTATAGGCTTGTACGTGTGTGTTATCTTCAGACCTTGTCATTGATCTATCTCTGCCAGCTTATTTTTTCGTGGCTGAGAAAAAAGACAAAGTGTCTTATGACGTCTTTGTTACCCCATCACAGCTGTTGCCTTTTTTTTAAGAATTGGCAGGACTGAATGGTGAACATTTAATGTCAATGGATATTGCAAGTCTTATTTATATGTATTACATCTATCTTGGGAGACTGAATGATTAAAACTATTCAAGATGTTAGGCAATTAGAATTTATCTCTTTCATCAAATATGGTACATTATCTTTTCTTATAGCACTCAGTAGGTATCCACTTTCCTTTGAAGTACATTAATCTTTCACTCTAATCATTGTTGCTAACATCCATCTCAAGCCCTTTGTTCTTCAGCATCTCTGTTCTTAATACTGTCAGCAATTAATTAGCAGCTTTGAGGTTCCTACCTGTCGTTATCACTGTTTTCCCTGTTACTGCTATTCTCCAAAATTTCTAACACCCTTTTTTCTGATATAACTCAGCAAAAGCCTTTTATCTAACTACTACCAGTTTGATGCAATTATTTTGCTCATTATAATAGGGTGCCTCATATGAGTAACTACATATTTAGAAAGAAATGTTGTTTCTTGGCAATAGATTCAGAAATACATAAAAAAATATAACATTTGCATATTTACCATTGATTTAGGAGGCAGTGTGTAACATGCCCTTAGAGCTGTCTAGGGTACTAATAGAGAATATTACAACTTTCTGTGACTGTGCTGGATGGAACGATCCAGCATAATCTATAGTACAGGCATGACGTCCAAGAAGGCAGCGTTGTAGGGACTATGCAGCTTTTCTCTGGTATATAAACACTATCACTATAAGTTACCACTGGCCACCAACAAAAAAAGCAAACTAACTGTCACTGTTTTAAAAACATGCGCTACCAACCACAAATATTATGGGGGCATACCACCACCATTTAGGTGGACACTGGCCACTATATCCCAAAATTTAAGAGGGCACTCATCACTGATCACAACTTACTTCTGACCCCTGGACTCTTACTGCTGTTATGTTGTTTGTAACATAATGCTGAGCAAAAAGTTAATTTCCTATTTAGTAGCTGGTTCCAACCTGGACTTCAGATATTTTATTGAAGCTGTCATAAAGTTAGACTCAGAAACCATATTGCCAATTTGTCCATATTCTGTATGCAGATATACAAAAATAAAGGATTTTGCAGGCTACATCATATGATTCTAATTATATTTGTATACATATTATGTAACATGGAAATAATATATGTAACAGCAGATTATTCGTTTTCTATTATTCACATGGCATAAGAGCAGAAGGACTAGTATTAGATAAACAAGTTAATATTTCAAGTACACAAGCAAAGCATATTTTAGAATGCCTTCAGTTTGCCCTCAGGCATAAAGTTTTCTGGTATAGTAAAGATTCTTCTGCAGATTTTTTTGGAGGTGGTGTTTTACATTTTTTAAAAGGAGTTAGAAATGTGGAAATTTTGTTTTTTGATGAGCCCTATTGTAAGGCTTTAGGATTTCATATGTGTCTGCCTACTGTTCCTCTCCCCCATGAAATGTATAGTTAAGAATGCTTTTTAATGGAACTTATTTATATCTTCACATATGCACTGTTTTTCAATGAGATATGCACAGATTGCATATCTGTTATGGTTATTGAAACCCACTGAAACTTTAATTAAGGTTACCCTGCTAATCAATAACATTGTGTTAGAAAATATGTGCCAAAAAGTATTTTAGGGAGACTGATAAGAGTTTTTCTTTAATTCTTCTTTAAGTTGTCACCATCCCATCAGAACAGAAGGAAATGTGATGTTTAAGTGATATTTATAATCAAGTAAATATTAGAGATTTTAACATGAAAAATAAAGTATTATTACTATTATTTATTTTGTATAGTACCAACATAATATGCAATACTTTACAGAATCTATAGTCATGTCACTCAACTGCCCTCAGAAGAACCCAAAATCCAATGTTCCTACCATTGTCTGGTGGCAATTTGAGGGGAAACCAGTAAAATACCAGCATGTTTTTTTAGGATGTGATAAGAAAGCATTGTGGCGAGAGGAACCAGGACATTGGAGTGGATCCGATTTCATGCATTGAATGCATGCATTGTAATTCATATGCATTGATATTTGAATATATTGCAGTATCAGTTTCAATGCAAAAATACTGGCCTTCCCCACTACTGTTTTGTTTTTTTGTGTGTGTGTGTGTGTGTGTGTGTATTAACCTCCCAGACATCACATTTGAACAGGTTGCATGTTCTGCATGTTCAGATTTTGTCCTGCATTGACAGCAGTAGTCAAAACCTTCCAAGAGTGTGAAAATTCATGTTCACGCAAAAAACTCTACTGCCTGCTTGTCATGGCTCCACAGAGCCAAGTGGTGGGCCGTGCACGGGTCTAAGCAGTAGCTTGGTCTTCTCCAAAGCCTTCGGAAGTGAGGTAGTGGTGCTGCTAGCTACTGCCAAGCTGCGGCCCTCATGCCCACCACGGCAGGTGACTGCTGACTAGCAGGAACCAAAACGCAGTCCCAGAGGGAAATATAAAAGCGTAGTCAAACAAGCAAAAGGTCAGGGCAGGCAGCAATCAAGAGTAGGCAGGAAACAAACCAAAGGTCAACACACAAATTTTACAAGAATAATACACAGGAACTGAAGCAAAAGAAACCTATGAGTAGAACTGCAAGGAACTCCTTGTCCAGGCAACTTCCTGTTGCCAGGTCACTTCCTTAAAAAGGGGTTGTCATGTGATGAGTGTACGTCATGTAAGCCGCAGACACTAACCCCACCAGCAGGGGGAGTGCTGGTGCTGAGATAGCCTCAGGTGTTGTTCACATGCCTGCCAGCAGAGGGAGTGCATCTGTGGAATACCCTGGTCCTCTGAGGCAAGGGAGCAGCTGACTGAGAATTACATGACCTGGACCAGAAAGTGTGCCGAGAGTTGGATCCAGAAGCGGAGATGGTGCTGGCAGCAGGTGACTGCAAGGTGGCTGACACTGAAGGGGTTACAGATCCCCTGATCCTGCGGGGATCTGTGACACTGCTTAAGTTTGTAAGGACTCATCCAATCCATAAAAAAAAAAAAAAAAAAAAAAAAACCTGCTTGTCATGGCTCCACAGAGCCAAGTGGTGGGCCGTGCACGGGTCTAAGCAGTAGCTTGGTCTTCTCCAAAGCCTTCGGAAGTGAGGTAGTTGTGCTGCTAGCTACTGCCAAGCTGCGGCCCTCGTGCCCACCACGGCAGGTGACTGCTGACTAGCAGGAACCAAAACGCAGTCCCAGAGGGAAATATAAAAGCGTAGTCAAACAAGCAAAACGTCAGGGCAGGCAGCAATCAAGAGTAGGCAGGAATCAAACCAAAGGTCAACACACAAATATTACAAGAATATTACACAGGAACTGAAGCAAAAGAAACCTATGAGTAGAACTACAAGGAACTCCTTGTCCAGGCAACTTCCTGTTGCCAGGTCACTTCCTTAAAAAGGGGTTGTCATGTGATGAGTGTATGTCATGTAAGCCGCAGACACTAACCCCACCAGCAGGGGGAGTGCTGGTGCTGAGATAGCCTCAGGTGTTGTTCACATTCCTGCCAGCAGAGGGACTGCATCTGTGGAATACCCTGGTCCTCTGAGGCAAGGGAGCAGCTGACTGAGAATCACATGACCTGGACCAGAAAGTGTGCCGAGAGTTGGATCCAGAAGCGGAGATGGTGCTGGCAGCAGGTGACTGCAAGGTGGCTGATACTGAAGGTTTTACAGATCCCCTGATCCTGCGGGGATCTGTGACACTGCTTAAGTTTGTAAGAACTCATCCAATCCATAAAAAAAAAAAAAAAAAAAAAGCACACATCCGCTAACCTGGCAACATGTACTTCTGATATTGCAGCCTTAGCTCCTGTCATCAGCTTGCTTTTCATTTATACTCCTGCTTTGAATTCTATTGCCTGTTCCTAACCACAGTCTATCTTCCAAAGTGTTTCTGGGTTTTTACTAGTCTGTCCTCATCACCTAGCTCTCCCTTTCTTTACCTTTATGCCTACCCTGCTGCCCCAGCTCCCGACTACTCTTTCAAGATGTTCCAAAATTTTTATTCTGTAAATCAGAGTTAAACTATAGTCATGAAAGTGAATTTAAAGCTCTTTCTGACTTTTTTGAGTTCATAGCAAAGTCACTATTTTCACTACAGTTGCTAGTGGTAGGGACAAAAGGGGCCTATGCATGTCCCAAATCAAGAAAGCATAAAACAAAAGAGAGGGTTTTTCTCATAAATTAAAGTTAATCTATAGAAAAACACAAAAAAAACAGATTTAAGGCTAGCAGGTGTTAATGTGCATCAAATTTTAGCTTATTAGAATTACAATGGTGTACAGTCTACAATAGTTGTTTTCCCAGTCATTTGGCACTGTTCCTTTACCTGTGTTTCAATCAAAATGTTTTATTAATTAAACTTTTTATTAATTTATTTTGCTCACATTCTTTGATTCATACAAACTATTGTGACTTTAATAAATACATAAATCTTTCAATTACCATGCTCTGAGATTCTCTGTAGAGCAGTAAAACAATCCCCAAAACATGTTTATTGAAACGAAATATTGTAAATAAAAGAAATTATTTCAATGAATAGTACCAACTAATAGCCAAAACCTGCTGCAAATTAACTCCTGTAGGCTTTGAAAATGTGTTTTTAAACCTGTGTCCAAATTTACAGAAAATCCTTTACTCCTACATTTTTCATTGAACCACGTATCCACTACCCCCCTCTCCCCCTTTTGTGACAATACTACGTCGATGTATTTTGCAATTAACCTCTGCAGGTTGCAATTCAATTATGTAGGTGGCTTTGAAAATGTGGACTATAACTTTTATGTATAAATAGCTGCATGTATTTATATGAATTTTCCCATAGGTGTTCCTGAATAACCAAAATTTTGATGACATTATTTTGTTCAGAGGCTTTGCAATTTAAGTCATTGGGCATTTTCAAAAATGTATTTTGCAGACTTTAATTTTGATTTACAGAAAAGCTACATGCTATTTCAATCTGTTTGTACTTAGGACATGTTCTACCAGGACCCTCCTCCCAGCAGTTTTGGTAACAATATTAATTTCAGGGGCTTTGCAATTAATTTATAAATATGGTGGGGGATTTAAATTGTGCTTTATTGACTATAGTTTACCTGTATTTTACGAGAAGTTACATGCTTTTTATTTGATATTTTTTACATGGGAAAAGTTTCCATTGGTCCTCCCAATGCCCCACAGCAATTCTGTAGACAACACTATGTATAGAAACTGAACACAATGCAAAAAGATGTTGGATGGCTTTAAAAATATGTTTTCTTAACTATACTTTAATTTAAAAATTTCTTTGACAATGCCTCAATCGAGTATTGGATAAGTCATTGACAGTTCCACAAATGCAAGCAAACTGGCCAGTGCTGACCTTTCTTAGCCCTATGTGGGACATTTATAATTGTAGCATTGGGACATAAAGATTTGTTTTAGGCATTAACCCGTCTGTGCTTTGTTTCTGTAAAAATACATTTTTGTAGGGTATGGTGTCATTAATTTTAGTTACTTTTTCTCTGGGTAAATAGATATTATGCATCACCCAAAAAAAGTAGTTCCAAATGTAAAAAATGCCACACAGACAAGTTGGGAAGATGAGTCCTTATCTCACAACATCATTCGTCTACTGTTGATGTAGCATGATGCCTGGTACATACAGACAGATTTACATATTTCCTTGTTATATTTTCCCTAAAGTATGGTGTCACCATAATATACAATACAATAGTTTTTTTTCCCTGTAAGAATATTAAATGGATCAAAGTGTCATTTTTAAAGATATATTGCCAAGGGACTAGAGATAAAACCTATTGGTGCCCAAAGAATCAGGATGCTAAATTCCAAGGCTAAATAACCCCCCGGCTTTAAAAATGTGTTTCCCACCCATACCTTAACTTTGATTTACAGAAAACAGGAGAGGAGCTGTGTACCAACAAATAGAATATAATAATTGCAGCAGTAATATTTTCTACTGAAAAACCAAGCAGTACTCAACACAAAACAACTCTCAAATTTTCAGCATACAAGTTGGCAATCATAAATCCGGCCATTGATAATTCGGATCCTTCAGTTTCCCGGCATGAATTTCAGATCACATTCTCAATACAGGGACTGCAGTACACTGTTTGTCCACTAATGTTTTGGCGCTGTTCCGCAGAAACGCTTGCTTGCTAAACTAAATACACGTTGAGACGTCCCTGCTGCCTGCTCCCTGGAACTTTGCCAAATGATCGCGGGTGCTGCGAAAGGAAGGCTGACCTGTGTGTAAAGGTAAGTATAAAAAAAATCCAGAATTTTCTAAAATCCGACACTCCTCATGTCCCGAGGTTGCTGGATTTATGATAGTCAACCTGTATTCTATTTTAGATATTAGTGCTAGCAATGCTATGATAAAACAATAGGGAGCTTTATTTTTTTTTCTTATGGAAAATATATAAACCAGGACTAATTATGTTGATCAGAATAGAAGGATGCAGTTCTTTTAATATCTAATTCAATTCACTATTCTAAATCCCAAGGCTGTTTATTCTTTAGGCAAACTGTAATATGTTTAGCTAAACATACTGGCTAAATTATGACACAAATTCAAAAAGCTGATTGTACACAGATTCAGAGGACATTGAAATAGTATTTTAATGTATTTTTTGCCATACCTCAAAACTTTCTAAGATTAGAAAGAAGGACACCTATTAGCAAAAAGTACATTGACATAGGACACATTCACAAGTGCCAATTTCTCACAATTAGTTTTCCTCTAAAACCTTTTCACAAGATATAGAGGTTGGATTAAATATTTACTTATGTAACATTTTGTAATATTTATTTATGTAACATAGTTTGTGTTACTTAACAGTTTTGGTAGTTAAATATTTCCTATAGATTAAGACGAATAAGAAGCAACGAGGGGCACAGGGATTTGTTTGGAATAAAGGGAAAGTCCTCCCAGATAAGAGATAGAGTTGGAAATTTTGAGTTTGTTGTGTTTAATATTACTTCCAATGTTACCAAACTGATACCAACCAACCACCAAAAATACACCAGACTATGGGGCCTAATAAACATGTAGTCTAAATTGCTAAAATACAGTAAAACAAGTGCATTAAATCTTTAAAAATGTTTCGAATTTATCTTCTGGGTGATCTAAGTAGTGTAAACTGATCTGCTTTGCTGATATGGACAATTGCAGGTTATTTATTTTCTTTTACACTGGTTTATTAAATAAACCCAAACCCAAAAGGAACTGCCAATTTTTACTTTACAGCTATTATTAATAAATTTCTTTTCACACTACATGTCACTGTTTTCTTATGTTTATTTAAGGCTTATCCCAGATTCAGCAGGAAGCTTTGGAACATCCAAGGTCACATAGTCAATAGTCAGTACTGTCACTGCAATAGAATAGGTAGTCATTAACTTTTGGAAAACACAGCAAAATATTCTGAATTCAAAATCTGTTTTCTGATGGATGTAAAAAACTGCACAAAAATCTTGGTGTTTTTCCATGAACATGCAGAGATGTGAACTAAATGTGTATTAAAAATGATGGTGTCTTATGGCAGCACTGCCATCTAATGATAATACAATGCATTTTAGTTTCCTAAATCTGCAGTCTTTGTCCTAGTTTTCTGGGTTATTTCAATTTATATATTATAGTAGCGTATAAAGTGGGAGGTTTTATCAAGTGCATACCCAGTAGAAATGCAATATAAGAGTATAATGATACAGTTCTGGTTCCCATGCTTCCTGAGATTTTAATTGGTCTTTTTCATTAAAAATTATGGAGTGTGATATTATGCACATCTTGCTTTATAACGCTTTAACAGTTTGAGAAATTACACTGTTATCAGTAACTCCATGCCTGCCTTTACATTTATTTTATGGACGCTTGTTGAAACAATTATCTATTCAAGAGTAATTAGTTTTTAATGTTCAAATAGTTTTGGATGCATTGTACTATCCTATTCATATTGAAATTCTTTCTCTTGTTTCTCTTTGAACAGTTTCTAGTCCAAATTCTGCATATTCATGAGTTGCATGCTAGAAAACAAAACATTAAAAAGGCGAAGCTTACAGACATATTTAAATATAGATTCAATTAAAGTGATACAATCTGCTAAATGCATTAAATGAATCCAAAAGGAGATTACTTTAGAGGTAGACAGCCAAGTGTATTGAGCTACACGGTAGAAGAAAGAGATGAAGATTGTAAAAGCAGGTAGCAGAAATAAAAATTGTTGTTTCTGATTTGATTGGGATCTTTGGCTAATTCAAGACCCATAGAGTGATTTTATAATGCACTTTGAAGTAATACACACATGGGGATTAGTGAGATAAGGTGTCTTTTAGAAAGTTGTTTAATGTGTGGCTGCAGTACTAACTCCAAAAAACATATTTCCAAACTTTGGCTAATTCCATATAAAAAGTTTTGATATTTTCAGTAAGATAAACATCCAAATGTAAAGTTCTTTGTTATCCCCTTTTGTCTGATAAATATATTATTATAAGAAGAAGAAGAAAAATAGGAATACATGAGTATATATTTCCTTGCTAATGTCTAATGTAGAGGTTTAAACTCAAAGTTTTCTGAAAGCAAATTTAGTAAGCTTTTAGCTTTTTAGTTTGGATTAGAAAGCCAATCATATTCTACAAACTGCCTAGTTATCTGGTTCATGTTAACCAACAGTCCATTAAAAGGTAGTGATTATTTTGTAAAACATTGATTCTAGGTGAATATTGTGCTTTTCTCTCCATCACGGCAGTCGCAGAAAGTGTATTTCAATTCCCTATACATTTTATTTTGATGGTATACTTGTATGTTTTCAAATTATAACTCCCAATATCCATTCATGTGGCAAATATGCGGGATAGTATTTGAAGACAGTGATAAGAGGAGTGCTTTGATAGAGGAGTTATGTTCTCACCTTGACATTACCCCATCTAAAGCCCTGTACAGATGTCAGATTTGGTTGTTCATCAATCAGCATGGACAGAGTATGTGTACACTAGTTTGTGTACATAGCTTACATAACACTTATTGGACCTGATTTCTTAAACCTCTTCAAGGCTGGAGAGGATACACTTTCATCAGTGAAGCTAGGTGACCCAGCAAACTTGGAAAGGATCTGGTCCAGGATCGAAAACATTTGCTAGCAAATAGCAAATGACTTTTAGGAAATCCATTCCAGGTTTGCTGGATCACCCAGCCTCACTGACATTGTCCAGCCTTGGGGAGCTTTATTAAATCTGGTCCATTGAGTGTACACAGGAAGCCTAAACTAATATCATAGTATTTTATATTCTTATATATACAGTGCTAAAGTAATGACAATCATAATATCCATGGTGCTCAGGTTAGGGTCCAGTAGGTCACCAGTTACAAAGGTTGCAGTGACATGTCTTAATGACCAGAAATAAAACCAACTGCATACCTAATTTTTAGTATCAAAGAACATTTTATTCATAGGTTCTGTTTTCAGTTTGAAGTGTTTATTTATGTGAATTAGGCATAATTAATGAAAATATTTAAACATTATTAACACCTAAAGAATAAAGTTATTCAAAATTATTTTTTGATCTTTGGATCCTTTATGGATGACAGTAGCCAAATATATGTAATTCTACTCACTAACATCCTATATAAATTGGACATGTTAATGTAATTCTAAAAGAAAATCCTATTATCTGTAACTTTCAAAAAAAAATGATATGATTATTAAGATTCCTATCCAGACAGTGAGATAAACTATTCACTGTATTTTTATTCAAAGGAGATTGATAGATATACTATTGGAGCAATAGTCTAGATGAGGTCATATCAAACCTGTGCAACATTAGGATTATGTTTTTTACCACATTCATTATTGAAAATTTATTATATTGATTTATGCCAGGCAGGGGATTCTAAAAAAGAATCATTAAAATATATTTAGATGTCAGAGATATAAAAGTGAATATGGCAAACAGCATATCAATAGAGTCTGTTCATAGCTGCTGTTTTTAGAAGACTAATACAAATAGATTTTTACATTCCAGAAGAATCACAGCCAGACATGTATTAATAATATGCCCTCTGGTCAGAACCTTAGGTCAAAGCACAACCACACTTTTAGATGCAGGTTTTCAAACTCAAACAGAAGTAGTGGATAAAAGGTTTTTTGCAGATGGAATACAATCTTAATGTAGTTTATAGAAGCAAAAATCCTGGTAGCAATGTGGCAGATCTTCTTCTTAGAAATATGAAGAACAATTGAAATGTCATTAAACATTTAGTATAAAATATGTGTAAACTTCTAAATTTGTTCTGCCAACAATTCACTGAATGCAAAATAGATCTGATGAAAATAAAAAATGCTTTTCAGGGTTTAAAATTGTTTTTTTTTTTAACAAATATTAAGGGGAAGTGCTCCCTACTGAGTTTTTCTATATGCCCTATCCTGTATTATTATGGACTTCAAGAAAGAACCTTATACATGATGAACTATCTTTATCTGGGCTCAGTAAAAGCACATTTTTTTGCAACGGTGAAAGTTTGTTCATTGCTTCATATTACTTGAGCAAAGTAGTAGTAGTTGAGCAAACGCAGGTTGGAATCTCACCAAGCCCGAACTTCACAGATAAGCCTGTCAAAGGAAAAGCCATTACATCTTTACAGGTCTGGGGTCCAGCATACTATCTTCTATAGAAAAATGGAACCCATATAGCTGTGGTCAACAGTAAGCCTGCTTATTTTTCAAACATTCTTGAAGAATAATCTGAAAGTGAGATAACCAAGACACACACCTGAGTTTCTCCGAATGTGATCGGAATGCAATATTTTTCTTTTATCATGGTTTACATTGCCTGATTTAAAATATATTGGTAAAGAAAACAATCTTTGTCTGCAGCACATTTAAAATTGTAATTGCTGTCTGCAGGACATGCCACCCCAGCAGCTGGTTCTATTCTTAGTAACTTATAGGTAACTAGAATGCAGATGGTGCCAGGATGACACGCAGAATCCTTAAATAAAAAGTGGGTGCCTAATAGTCAAAGATAATCAAAGTTTTTTTTTAAATTGAGCGTGTGTCAGTGTTTTTATTTTAGTAAAGTAGTATTACATTGGTGTCTGTGCTTTTTTACTTTTATCTGACTCTTTCTGGGAATAGGAAAGACCTTTTTACTTCTTCCCCTGGGAAGGGGAAATATCCAGATTGAAGAAGAATTCCAAATCCACAATATGCCTGACTCAACAAACCCATACCCCCAAGGCCCTACCAATGTTGAGAAAATACAAGGGCCCTTTTTCTCTTGGTGCACCATGAGGCTTAGAGCAGGAAGTTGTATTATTAGCGATTTTGTTCCCCCAATGTGAGATCTGAGTGTGCTTTTAGGGGCTCTTAGGTAAGGCTCTGCCTTAGGAGAAAGGAGGGTTACCCTTATTTGTATAATTATTTTTTTCTGAAATTTACACACTAGGATTTAACTGTTATCTAGGAAGCATTGGTTTGACATAAAGTGCAAAAATAATTGAAACAGGTCCCATCTCTGGGTGATACTTGTTTTTCCCGGCAACTACCTAAAATGAAATATCAAGCTTGTGGAGATATTATGCACCAATATGTAATTATGTATATGTTTTATGTGTATGTGCCTGGCTAGGTTTTTGTTCCAGTATGAAATGACCTTTCAAAGGGAAAATCCAATATCCAATCCAATGTTTAATTTGTTATTATAGCTTATACGACTTACTTTTACTCATTTTCACTTGTAAACACTAAATCAATTTTTTCATATAAACTTTGTGTGTCCTAAAAAATCCATTGTTTGAATTTATGGCAGTAAGTCCTGGTATCTCCCTTCAGGGTGTTTATTGACATCCCACAGCATAAAATTTGCCCAACTGCCAACAGTTTGAGAATGTATTTTTAACTCCTTGGGCCCCTGGCAACTAATATACAATTTGTGTTTTTTACCCATATGGTTCAGAAATACAGTATATTTCAGTAAATAAAAAGAAAAATGTTGAAATCACATTGCATGTTAAACAGCAGACAAGTGAAAAGGTGGCATTCTAAGAGCCACTGAGTCAAAGGTTTTTATTGGACAAGAGCTACAGTCACTTGATTTTGACTAACAGCTTGAGAATACTGTGAGAAAAGTTTATATTATATTGTTATTTTTCATGCAAACTCTGCTTTAAGACTGCAATACAAAACACTAACAATGGGACAAGAGGACACAATTACTGAAATAGATTTATCCTCAGCACAGCCTATGCAGCCAGGTTATGTCTGTAGATTTTCTAGGGTCTTAGAATGTTAAAGATATTTTCAGAAACAAAGCTCTTAATTATAAAGAGTTGAGCAGTTTGCTAAGTGCTTATCCTCCATGACATTCCCAGCAGACAGCTGAAGGCCCCGCCATGCATCTTCCTGACACAGTAATCCTGCTGGGGAAAGAAGCTGCCTTTTAAAAACAGTTAGAAGCACTTTACTGACTTCAGGCATTTTCCTTTCTTCATAAATTCCTATTAACAAGCCTCTGTTTACTGTTTGTTTTTACTTTTATTTGTAGAAGCTCACGTAAACATTTTAAAAGCTCTTTGAAGTGGAGACAAAAAAATGTATTTGTTACAGAACTAGACGCTCACATTTTATTTATCAGAGTTAAGCTGGTCTGAATCCTGACACTATTTACAGTACTTGCTCTGGTTACCTAATGTTTGGTCTGGTCATGGTATAGCAATGGGTTTTTCTCACTAAACATTACTGTATTATGGAAAGCACAAACCTATATATTTCAAAACTCTCCCCATGAAAGTCTTGACTTTAAAAAAACTGTTTATATCATATAAAAGCAATAAATCCCAAGTTTACCTACATTTTATATAGTCACATGCCTCATTTAATGTTTTAAAAAAGTAAGTGTGTATAATGATTATTTAAAGCCAGGATTCAAGAATAAAGTATAAATAAGTAAAATGGAGTCATTCATCTGAACAACTGGTAATGTTGATAAAAAAAAAAATTACCTACTTGAGTGCTCCTTAAAATCAAAATCCTCATCCTAGCCTGGCCCATCAAGAAGGTCGAAGTTCAGAAAAATGGAACAAGATGGCAGCTCCCACAATGGAACCGGGACAGGTGGGTATAGACTGGGTTTAGTTCTGCTTTTAAGTAGAAGGATTCTGGTCAGATCCTATACCTAGCCTGGTTCCCCAGTAAAAGTGTGGGGCTGTCTTCCTAATGTCTGCTACAAACCATCCATGTGTTAAATTTAGGTTTTATTAGTTTTCTATTTCTTCAAACATATGCTTTAATGGAACATATCTGATGAGCCATCAGCCATGTTCTTTTTTGTTTGTTTTGCTGTCTGTATACAATTGGGTAAACTTCCCTCACTTCCTGATGGAAGTTAGAGGAAGTTCCCTAAAAAAGGAATTCCTATCTTAGACAGTTGTGCCTGGAATAGTTTGCCCAATTGAAGGATTTTGCCTTACCTTTGTGCTAGGGACAACTTTAAAACTTTTCTTTTCCCTTTTTTTTCTGTGACATTGTTCACCAGTACAAAGAGAGGGGTCAATCTCCCCAATGGGAATACAAACTGGAATAATAACCAAACAAAGGGTTGACCCTACCACAGATATGGCCTTCAAATTAAAACATAATATAATACATGCATTTCATTTTATTGTAAAGAAAGTAAGAGCTACACTGGTTTCTTTAATTTTCCTTAAACTATATTAGGTGTTTGGATCAAGCCAGGACTTTTCGGGGGACTGACTGATAAATCATAACAATAAAATAATAAATAATAATAAATCATAACACAAACATTATTTTAGGATGGTAATAAGCTAATAGGTTAAGATTTGAAATGAATATTGTCAGTGGAACAATGAAGAAACCACAGAAAAATGGTACTGCAGATAAAAAATGATTTAAGGCTTCTTTCACATCTTATCGGGTTACCCAGAACACCAATGTTCTTTAAAGCTAATTTGCTATCTCTTCAGTGGTGTTATTCCTGCAAGGTGGTAGTAAGCATATAACTATTTGTGTCAACTAATTTTTTTCCCACTCATTACTTCCTTACTTCTTTTAATAATTCTAATGGCTTCATTTAAAATATTTTTTTTTCATTCTATCAGTTTGCTTAAGTTCCTTTTTTATACTGCAAAACAAGTTTACAAGTCTTACTTTTCTGCAGTAATATGAAAATTAAATGAAATGTCAGATCTACTTTAATTCCCAAACATCTCAATCTTTATTTAGTTTAAGGACTGGAGTTTAAGGACTCCTGCATATTTTACTCAACACTATTGCTGCTGTTATACATTGTTTAATACAGAAATGCCCATTATACTAATTTACATTATACTACTGGGCATTCATTTAATCTGTTACATGACTGTGTTGATTCATTCCTATTAAATACAGTCAATCATGCTTGCAATTTTCCTTTATGGGTGTTTAAGGAATAATTAGTGGTGGCTGACCCAGAACCTAGCTACCTCGGTCCTTTATAATGAGAATTGGACTTAGTAAGTCTATTTTTAACTTCTTTTTTTTTTTTTCATTTGTTAATGTAAAGAAACTAGAGACATTTTCACAGGAAATAGTGTATTTCTTCATTATCAGATTTATATTACTTTTGCGAACTTTTCAGTATCCTGCTATACATTTCCTTCCTTGTAATACATAAATAAAAATGGCAATATATCTCATTTGATATATTTAGTTTATTAGGTTGCAGTGGAGTACACTAATGTAATAAAGGTGAAATAAAAATCAAGGCCAAATTTTAAATCACCACAGGAAATTGGAATATATGTTGTAAAATATAATGAGTAATATGTATTGATTCTTATTAGCTGGCACACATTATGACCACTCCAGAAAGGTCATTTGTAAATAACTGTTAGGAACAAAACTTGCAAACCCTATATTTGATCAATAGAAGAGCACCCAGATATATTTATTGGCTCAGTCACACCATGACACATGGAATAATGTGTGTTGCACTGGTATATTTGGCACTGCATTATTTTAGGAATTAGATTGATCTAAATGGCAAAATGCAGATCATCTCACCCAACAATGAGCATAAAGGACATTTTATTTAACTATTCAAAAAATTGGTATGGACAGGTACTACTATAAACAATTATTTTTTAAAAGTCTGCAGTAATTTATCCAAGCCTTTTAAACTAGGTATACCCTCATAATGGCTTGGGAGGTTGTCACTTCATACTTCTGTATACTTTTTTTGTATGTAATCTTTTTTGTTCTCCTTTTATGCGCGTATCTTTTTAGTAAAAATATTATGTATAAAGTAATATATAATTTATTCAACACTTGTTCATAATCACAATGACTTTGAGGGTGATTTGGCTTCCAATGACTCAAATTACTTTAAAATTTTTTCAATTCCTAATAAGATTGTGGACAGGGGACTCTACATACACATGATTTTCAAAAGACATTCAAAACTAATTAAAGCCGAGCTCCAGATAACACATTTTTGACAGTTATAGCAAAACATTTTGTTTTCAAGCATAAAAAGGAATAAACTGTTTTTAAAAAAAGCTGTTGTCATCGCTCCCCCCCCCCCCCCTGTTAATATGTTTTCTCCCTACCCCTTTAATAACCACTTTTGATTGATGGCTCACCAAGACTAGAGAAGATACACTATTATTATTATTATTATTAAACAGGATTTATATAGCGCCAACATATTACGCAGCGCTGTACATTAAATAGGGATTGCAAATGACAGACTAATACAGACAGTGATACAGGAGGAGAGGACCCTGCCCCGAAGAGCTTACAATCTAGTAGGTGGGGGAATTTCACACACAAAGGATGTGAGATATGTAGTGTGGGAAGTAGTGATGATTTCAAATGACAGAAGAAGCCGGGTAGGCAAGTTTGAAAAAATGGGTTTTGAGTGCTCTTTTAAATGAGCAGAAAGTAGGAGCAAGCCGAATAGGGCGAGGAAGACCATTCCAGAGAGTTGGAGCAGCTCTAGAAAAGTCTTGTATTCGTGCGTGTGATGAGGTTTTTGTAGGTGAACCTTGGTGATCCAGCCTTCCTGGAATGGATTTGGATTTAAATATTTGCAAATGATTTTAGGAAATCCATCCCAGGTTTGCTGGAACACCCAGGTCCTCCCATATTAGTCTATCTTTTCCATTCTTGGAAAAATTTAACACATTATGCCCAATGTACCTGCTGGCAGGTTCAAAAAGTAAAAATACTATGTTCTGTCCTGCAGAAAATGATACCTGCTAAAAGTCAAAACATTTCTATAGATTTACCATACCAATATTACTTTGAGGAACTCATTTATTAGAAAAAGTACCTGAAAGGGTAAACAGAATACTTTATGCGCTGCTCTCAGGGAACATTTGTCAAACTAAAAAGAAAGCTTCTTTAATGCAAAAAGAAAATATAGATAAGAATATAATTGCCCTATAAACCAACTAGGATGCCTGACATGGCAAGTGAAATGACTATAAGACACAAAATGCCTATTTTCCAACATGTATACCTCTCTCTCTTAATATTATGAATTTGAGCTAACTATTCCAGATGGATTATTGAATAAATTTGTTTGTGTATAAAAAATACGATAGAGAGAAAGAGGTTTTTTTTGGCTCTGTATATTAAAAGTATACAAGAGTTATATATTACAATGTAATAGATTGAAGTTATACAATCATATAGGGACACACTTGTGGGACCCTTTCTCCATCTGCATTACATTCATATAGTGAGTACTATGTACTTACTTTGTATTTGTTTGTTGTTGCTGGATCACAGATAACATAGTAAATAACCTCTGCGTGAACGTAAATGGCTGATTGAATAAGCTGACTATGTTCTGGACATAGAAAAGAAAACCATTATAAACCAAATATTGGGATTACCACCTTGGGGTCAAAATTTAGGAAATTAAAAAAAAATTTTGTTGCTTTCTTGTGTTCTGACTTTATGTTGATTAAAGGCTTGCTAGAATTTTAAAATAGTTGTTAAATGCTTCTTAGAATATGTAAGTATCACTTTTGTTTAAGAAACTTCACTGTGCGACAACATATCTGAAATTTTATAACAAAATGGGTTCCTTGTGAAAATATATGTAAAATCTAAAATTAGAACTCATCATATATAGATACCTCACATAGAAAGTTTAATATATATTCAAAGTAAATATTTTACTTATTGTACTTGTGATGGTTACTGCTTAGAACTCCCGTTTCAGCATTACAATAATCATGTAAGATCTGTAATACATTGTGATGTATTATCAGGTATTTATGTATTGCTTTTTAATTAGCTTGACAAAATATATAATATATCCACTAGGACGCATACCTGCTGTGTACTTCTATATATTCAAGGTTGAGCTGTCATGTGTTCTTTTAGTAGTACTAATGTGCACTCTCAGAACCTAGAAATTGCATAAATTAAACTTCTGGAATATTTGTGCTGACCATTATTGTGGTATAAAAGACTTGAATGATATACAACTACTTTAAATGCTCCAGCTTTTATTTGGTGGATCATGAACACAAGAAACTTTCCACTTTCTGGGCTCTAAAGGTAAGTAAGGAAAGTGTAAAGGGTATGTTGAGAGAATGGAGACTCACTAAAGCAAAGTAATTAAATAGTTTGAGTCATTATACATTTTGTTAAAAGTTACCTTATGATTGTATTAGATCGTTGTGGTATAGTGGTCAGGGTGAGCCAATCGGCAGACTTTTGAGCAGGGACTGCTGTCGTGCCTGGTCCGCCCTTAAATATGGTAATCCTATTCAGTTGATGGTATCACTGCACATGCGCCAGAGGCGGTGGAGCCACAGTGCAGTGGAGATGGTATACCAAAAATGGGCACTTCCTCCCACACTTGGTATACTAGATGCTATGTTTCCAACACGTGCCTGCATGTTCTAATCATTGGAGTGTGGTGTGTATCCGCCCTAATGGGCAGTTTATAATGCAATTGGACAGCTTTATTGTGATGTAAATAGGGCGGTCTAGAGCTACCCAAAGGGGTGGAATAATTTTTGACATGTATATGTATACTGATTGTATAATGTATTACCATAATTTCTAAGGTTTCCCCATCCCCTGAGGAAGCCCTGTAGGGCAAAACGCGTCGGGTATTAAGGGACAAAAAATATTAACACATTGTAAGGATTAACCAGCATAAATAGACGCTATTGTCTAGCTTTAAAGAATAAAGACCCCTCCTCAGTGTATAAATGTAATGCAGATGGAAGAAGGGTCCCACAAGTGTGTCACTATAAGATTGCATAATTTCAATCTATTACATTGTATTATATAACTCTTGTATAATTTTAATATATAGAGCCAAAAAAAACCTTCTTTCTCTCTCTGTTGTATTCTTTATAAACAAATAAATTCATTCCGTGTACAATTCAGGGGTTGGCTCCAGGTTTAAGACTAATTGCCAATTACACAACAGATACTAAAAAGCTCTATCTGGTTGGAATATTGTATTGTAAAATGGGGGAATTGTGTTTTTTTCACAGATGACGAAGGAGCAGATAAGATAATTACATGAGCAATGAAGGGATGGGAGATGTGTGAGATGTGTTTTTATTGTACCTTATGCCAGACTGTACTTCTGCCTAAAT
>NC_092860.1:112762920-112770813 GCF_032062135.1 Pyxicephalus adspersus | reverse complement strand
CACACACTCACACACACCTATTGTGTGCTACTTTCCCACCTCTTAGATTGTAAGCTCTTGTGGTCCTTTTCTCTACAACCCCTATTTAATGTACAGTACTGCTTAATATGTTGGCACAATATAAATACTATTTTTTTATTAATAATAATATTATACTAGAAAGAAAAAAGATAAAAATATATTTTTTCTGTTACAGCTCAATATTTGCTTTCTTTTACATTTAAATTAAGTTTGAGACAGTATAAGTGAATACCTGTGTCGGAAATGTAGAGAGCTTGTCTGCCTCAGGGTCTTTGCTGGTTATTAGCACCCCAGCACAAAGTGCAAAAACCCACAGCAGGCCATCAAAACTCAGGTTACTTTAGTAAAGCTTCAGGAAGGGAGAACTCTAGCTTTTTGATGTGGATAACTTATAATTACTTCACATGGTTTTAGATGTACTAAATAAACCTATGTGTATGCTTTCATTGTATTGCACATCATATAATATGATCTCAAAAGAGTATATTCATTTTATTTTACTAATACACTGGGGAACAATTTTCAACAAATTTTTTGTTGACTTTAATTTTTATTCACACTAAAATAGGTATGCTGATTCTGAAAGTGAAGTTAGTTTTCTTCTATCACGTCAGGTTTTTTCTTTACCGCTTATATTAATGCGATTACTGTAACATGGATTTGTATAGGCTATTCATTTACACGCAAGATAGTGTGGTCAGAGGTTGTGCACTGCTCTATGTAGTGAATAAGCAAAATGTATTATTCTACTTACACACATATTTCCTTTCTTTCAGATCATGTCTGGCTCTGTTGTTTCTCGTCTTAAGTGCCTAAACAACCCTGATTAATTTTCTACATATATGTGTCAGTTTCACCATTCCCAGTCAAAGGGCGAACATCAGCACATTTGTAGAGCAAGCCTATTTGGCATATTTCAAAGTTAAACTTGGTGATCAAGATAAGTCTTGGGCCCCTCAAGGTGTGCAAACAGTGTGTTGAGGGTTTAGGGATGTGGACAAAGGGAACACGTGATAAGAAGCCATTTGGTATACCTATGGTTTGGCAAGAGCCAGGAGATAATTTTAGCCATAACATACCTGGTTTAATGGAGGAGTTGGGAATTCCAATCTATAACTCAACTGAATGGCGACTATTCATCAATAGCTCAAAGCGGAGCTTAAAGTGTGTCCTCCTTCACAATGGCAATACATTTGGGTCAGTTTATAATGCATATAATTTTATAATGGGCAATATAATAAAAGAATTGGCCTCCAAGATCTGCCCTAAAACCAGGTGATCCAAACATTGTACACGAGCCACTTGTTGATAGAAAGAATATTATATTCCCGCCTCTGCACATGATACTGGGTCTGATAAAGCAGTTTGTTAAAGCTTTGGCAACTGAAGGAGACTGTTTCAAGTACCTCATTTTGGCATTTCCCAGCCTGTCATTTGAAAAAGTAAAGGCCGGTTTGTTTGATGGTCCACAGATTCGGCAGCTCATCAAAGATGAACATTTCATCAGGACAATGTCAGAGGTCGAAAAGAATGCTTGGTTATCATTCAAAGCAATTGTCAAGGACTTTCTTGGAAACACACCAGAAAAAAATTACACAGAAATTCTCCAGAAACTCTTGGAGAGCTACAAAATGCTTGGTTGCAATATGAGCATTAGGGTGCATTTTCTGCATAGCCATCTTTTTAACTTCCTGGAAAACCTTGGTGCAATCAGTGATAAGCAAGGTGAACAATTCCACCAAGATTTAAATGTCATGGAAGCACAGTATCAGGGTATATGGAATGTACATATGATAGCTGACTATTTTTGGAGCATCCGGCGGGATTGTCCTAACGCTGAACACTCCCGGAAAAGCTATAAGCGTAAATTTTTACCTTAACTGCTTACCCAAATATTTTCAAATGTTTTACTGTAAAAAAAAAGTCATAGAGTAACAATAAATCCTTTGTATGAACAAAAGAAATTTAAATAAACAGTACATTCAAGTAATTATTTCATTATATCTTCATTATATGTAAAATTTGTATGTTTTTGTATTGTAAAACTAGATGTGATAGCAAAAAACTGGGGTAATTTCTGGAGTCACCACCCAAAAATTTGTAAAAAATCAAGTGTAAGATCTAACTGTATGTTATGGCTGAAGAGTGTATTTTTCTATCAGGTCAAAAAGGTAAGTGGGACAAGAGCTGTGGAGAGATTTGAAGGCAAAACACAGGAGCTTGAAGCTGAAATAGATGCCAATGAATTGTTAGGGGAGAGAGTTGGGTTAGTGGAATACCAGAGAGGAGGATGTACAGTAGTCCGGACGAGAGATGTACAAGGAGTTTGGTGGTCTCTGGGGACAGGTAGGGGTGGATTATGGAAATGTTGCGCAGGCGAAATTTATAGGACCTGAAAATGTTCTGAATATGGGGGGCAAAGGAGAAGATAGAATCGAAGGTGATGCCAAGACAATGTGCCTGAGGGGAGGGGTGACAAATAACAGTGCAATTAGTTCTATCAGTTTGGAATATGTCAGAGTTTGGAATGTGAGGGGTGGGCCAGTTCTGTTTTATCCAAGTTGAGTCTCAGGAATCGGTCAGACATCCATGATGATGTGGCTGACAGGCAGCATGAGACCTTATCCAGGACTGAAGGAGACAAGTCAGGGGTGGACAGATAGATTTGCCTGTCATCAGCCTACAGATGATACTGTAAATCAAGGAGGATATGAGACTACCAAATGAGGAGGTGTACAAAGAAAAGAGAACCAGGGGAACACCAACAGGATGGAAAGTAGAAGAGGAGGAATAACCATTGAAAGAAACTTGAAAGGAGCATCAGACAGGTAGGAAGCAAACCAAGAGAGAGAAAAACACTGTCACTAAATGAATTAAAAGGCCAAAATGGTTGGATGCTTGGATTGTTCTAGGATGCAAAAGAGAGGCAAAATGGAAGATGGTATTTCTGGAACAAAGTGATGCCATATTGCACTTTATCACTTAGAAATGTTTAAAGACTGTCCAGGTTTATTTTAGTCTCAGGTCTCTTGAGGAAGAATAGAGCTTTTAGGGCCACAGTGTTGATTATGAAGGAATTTTATTGCACGTGATTGCACATAAACTGTTCTAAAGCTGCGTACACACTTCCAATTTTTGTCGTTGGAAAGGATCTTTCACGATCCTTTCCAACGACAAGGGTGTGCTTGATGCATGAACGATGCTGTACATACAGCACCGTTCATGCTCTATGGAGAGGGGAGGGGGAGAGCGACGGAGCGGCACCCTGTTGCGCGCTCTCCCCTTTCCTTTCATTAGGATCGGCTGTCGTCCATCGTCCGTGGATCCGGCAGGTCGGTCGTCCGGACGATGGACGACACCGACTGTACACACGGCAGATTTTCACCCGATAATTGGCCGATGCCGATTATCGGGCGATAAAAATCTGACGTGTGTACGTAGCTTAACACAGATCCACTGTCCTAGATGTATATGACTTGTATATACAGTGAAATTGTAGAACAAAATCAAACAAAAACAAAGAAACAAATCATTAATGATGTCCATTTAGTCCCGCCGTGCTTCGCGGGGAGGGGGAAAAATCAATTTTAGTTAAATAGAGATGCTAAAAAGCATATATTTTAAATTATTTTTTTTTCAGGGGTATGCATGTATCTTAATGAAAGGAGGAGGTTGCTGTATGTAACAAAAATAATGCATATGTTGAATTAGTTACTTACATATTCCATTCCAAGAAATTTGTGTATAGGACTGTTCTTATGGAGTTTAGTACTTCTGTCTGAATCTAATTGTCATGCACAGAGAGACAGGACCACTAAGGGGCATATGGAGGTGGTGCGAGCCCTGAGAAGGGCCAAGGCGCAGAGTCCAAGCAGTAACCAGGTTTTCTCCAGAGCCTCTGATAGTGAGGATGTTGCGCTGCCGGTTACTGCCAGGTTGCGGTCCTTGGGCACACCAAGGTTGGCAAGCACACTACCAAATCACCAGGCAGGAGGATAGTCAAGGAAAACCGGGGTCGAGACAGGCAGCAAGCAAGAGAGGTCAGGTCACACGCAAGGGGTCAATAGCCAGGGATCCAGGAGACTGACAGAAATGACACAAAGGCCACTGCGGGCATAGGGGACACAGGAGTCACTGGAAACAGCAGGAGGCACAGAAGAAGCAGGGATATCCACAGGCAGATAGGAACACAGGAACACCAAAGGGAAGTTGGCTGGGAACCAACATACTGGACAACGAGGGGTTAACACAGGAGCTGGACACAGGAAACACTGGATTAAGCAACAGGTATACAGGGACTAGTTCACAGAACTAGGAAGCTGGGCACTAGCAAGACTTGTTGCACAAGCACAAAATGCAGTCTGTGAGCTAGCTAAATAGCCAGGGTGGATCAAGAGGCTATTTCCTGATTGGCCCGCGCATTGGACGAAGTTGATAAAGCCTGGACACAGAGGCACACCCAGCAAGAGCACTGAAAGCATGCGCAGGGGAGTGATGCCTGTGCTTTAGTGAGAAACAGGTAAGTGTCACACTAATGAACAAAAGTACAATATGCAAAAAATATAGGCACATAGCTTATGTAATCAGCATATCAAGTCAGTACACTAAACTGGGTAAGTAACATATATTAGAATATCAGAAAACACAACATTTTATAAATTGCATTTAGGGATGCAGAATGGATGCACAGATACAAAAACTCTTGCTTATTTTAATCTAAAATGGCAGCAGACCTATTTGAATAGCACTTTCCATTTACTGATTGTTTGGGAACAGCCTTGTAAATTTCAATGTATCAGCCTAATATAGTATTGATTTTGGTGCTCCATCCAATTGCTGCTTCATCAACAAGAAAATGTATAAATGTTGTTCCCCAGCAAAGGAATCTCTCTTCCTCTTTTCATTACCTAAACTGAATACAATAGGGTCATCTAGTGTTTCCTTAAGTAAAGAAGCTTAGGTTAAACATATAAGAATGGAGTAAAATGCGCCCTAACACTAAAAAATGTGTGACATATTAGATATTAACATAGTATTTTTAAAAAATTGTGTTTAGTAATGTTTTAGTCTTATCAATCTTCAAGCACAACTTTACAAAAAAACTTTTTAAAAGCCTCAACCACCCTTTCTCAACCTTTTTACACTTGATGAACCCTTGGATTTATTTTCAGGTCTTAGGGAACCACCACTAAACCATTTTATTGGGGATCAATAAAAGAAAAGCTTCATAAATTGGGGGCCTGTAGAGTAAATGCCCCCCTACAGTGGTGGCTAGAATCTATAGAAGCCTAAAAACGTCACTAGAATTGTGCACTGGCACAATCAAGTGGGAGGTCAATCAACCACAATTTGATGAAACCCTAGCAACCTCAGGAGAAACCTTGGTTGAAAATGGCTGGCTTAGACAGAATAGTTTGAGCCTGGATGGCAGTGGTAGCTTTTTGCTCTCTTTTGAAAGCAGTTTAAAGCTTTTATTATTTTGTGGACTGGGACAGGTAGACGAGGGCAACACATCCTCTGACATTTAGCCAGCCACTTGGCCAATAACAAGATCTGACAACTGGACTTTATATAGGAAGAGGAGCCCAGTGAGCAATGCTGAGAAGATGCTTTCTAAGATGAAAGATTTAACAGGTGACGGTTTGCTTTGACCAACAGAACTGAATCAGTGATATGTAGCAGTTAGTTGACAACTGCAATTCTGAATGCCTAGCAGAGTGAGGACACCTACAGTGGTGCACCCCCTGGCTATGTTATTGCCCCCCCCCCAGAGGCATGCCCATAAGAATAACAAAAACATCTTTGGCTAAAGTTAAGTTTTAGCATGTGTAGCAGATAATGTTTGATTGAATAATGACATAGGATTGTATATGTTTTTTTCCGGTATGCTGGTACAATTCCAATACTGGTACTGTGTTACCTTTCTGGTACTTATGTTCTTCTGCTTAATTTTCCACTTAAGAAATTTATATTGACAGTCAATACCTGCAGAACTGTCTTTTTTGCCAGCATCCCAATGAATCCTGTGCTTCAATGTAGGCATGTAATTAGTGTAGAACACAAACTGCTAGCAGCGGAAACGTTCTGCATAAGGGTCTTAGGTATAGCATAGGTATATCCATACACAATGATAAATGGCAGTGAGGACACTCATACCCATACCTGTAGTTAAATAGGTAAGATTTTTTTTTAATATACTGTTGTCATATAATATGCAGCATCTTGTAGCCAGTCTGAGCTGATTTATCACAGTAGATGAAAGATCACCTTTCCAATACTTTCACAAACACAGGCAGGACATTCAATCTGGTGGACACCAGACAGGTAAACCATCTAACTGTTTCCTATACCTCTCTGGGGCTAGTGTTGTTTTTTCAACATTCAATATGAATCTGTTTAAGCTAATGTAATTTAGCTCTTAAATGCACACAACTATTTATTATCCACTGTTATTTACATCAATGGGCTGTAAGCCAATAAAAGTGATGGGGAGTGTTTTCATTAGTTAAAAAGTTGAAAAATATATATGTATATATACTGTGTATACAAGTAAATAATATATATGTCAATCATGTTGGTTATTATTACCAATGCTTTAATATGATCAAAGATATTTGTCCATTTTCAAGTCTTAGGGATATGCCTTGTGCCTTCGTTATTAGGTGGGTAAACTGAGGCCACTCCCAGAATCAACCTTGTCTCATTTTATTAGTAATACATTTTCCTAAGGGCTTCTCCTGTCTGTATTTTTCTCCTATCAGTCCAGTGTATATGATCATTCACTTCAAAATGAGTCCTTCTCTTTAAGGAAATCAACACTGGTTTTATATATTTCATAAATATACTGTATATATATATATATATATATATATATATATATCATACACGTCAAACAAACCTAGATTATATTAACCACAATTCTGTGTTAGCAAAGGTTAGCAGATGCTTACAGTCAATAGTTTAACTAATTCCGGCGGCAAGTCACATGTAGTTTTCACAGCTGTCACCGTAACCGCCACTAATAATGGTTATGACAGTTTTGCCTTAAGAAAATATATTTCCATCCACTTCAGGAACGGTAAGATTAGGCAAAGCACTAGGCATATTCTTATACAGTAGCTGCTACATTCATATATGGAGTGTTACACTGTCATCTAGTGGAAAAAAGAGAATAGAGAAAACAATCAAATATATATCAGGATCTCCCAATATTGACACAATTTATTATAGTTTTGTCATCAATTATACATTATTACATATATATGTAAGTTATATACGCGCTGTTAAATTTTATTGGTACATGAATATGGATTGAATATAGTATCGGCCTCTTGATCCCCTCTAGTATCAGCCTCAAGTCCCCGTAGAGCAGGGCTGTAACATGAATGGAAAAAAAACACAAAGAAGCCAATTAGATCACTTCTGACTTTGAAACAAGCTTAAAAGAATGAGCCGTTCTGCTTCTTCTTTTATTGTCCAGTTGGACAGTAGTCGGCGGTGGATTTCAGATAACCTGGACTAAGGCTGGGTACACTCATGCAATATTTGTCCTTGGAAAGGATCTTTTACAATCCTTTCAAACGACAAAACACTGCACGATGCATGATAGAGCGCTGTACATACTGCACCATTCTGCTCTATGGAGAGTGGAGGGGGGTGAACAACAGTGGCAGTGAGTGGCACCCCACTGCGTTCTCTCCCCTTCACTTTCTTTATGATCATTTACTGTCCGTGGATCCGCCAGGATCACACCAGATTCTCATCCGATATCAGCCCTGAGACGAAAATTGGAGGAGATTTATCTGACGTTTGTACGTACCCTAAGGCGAAGTGACACTGCCCTCTCTTGGTTTGCTTCCTATCTGTCTGACC
>NC_092860.1:112753625-112760234 GCF_032062135.1 Pyxicephalus adspersus | reverse complement strand
ACCATTTCCGAGAGTCAGGGCAGCTCTAGAGAAGAATAATGGCCATATCTGTACTTTACTTGTAGTATGTGCCAGTACAAGCATTTTCTAGGGGGACAAATATTACTCTACTGTTCCTAACAACTGAATACTAAAATCTTGGAAGATCTTTCCTCTTTGTTTAACTTTTACTGAAAAACTAACACTATGTTCATCTACAGAAAGTATTTTAATTTCCAGTTTACAAAAGATAAGATAATTAGAATAGAAGATTAGTTTTTGCTGAAACAAAAAGTCTTATTTTTGTGTACAATAACAGGGGGGTCATAGGTTGCTAATGTACATAGCAGGGAACATTTCATTTGGCTCATAGTTATTACAGAGGGAACTCTCTCTGTTGTAAATAGTGTACAGGTAGGTGTTCATATAGTATCTATACCAACACCTGCGCCCCTGAGACTAGTGACTTCAGTGAAGGGAGAAGGAGGAGCCATGTCAGTCCATACAAGTTTTATTTATTTATTTTTTGTTTGCCCCAACCTACATGCCTATTTGCCAAAATAGCAATGCAGATAAAATTTAGCTTTAACCTCCTCCCATTTCTGCTATGATTCATTTAGCAGTTGTACAATCTGATATTCAGGAAAATATTACAGTAGCCAGTTATTTTTGCATGAAACAACCTAACATGTAAAAAAATCTATATTATGAATACCTTATGTTTGCTTTGTTTTTGTTGTTGTGAAAGTTGAAATAAGGTTACAGAAAAGGAAGGTCTTTCTTCTCCATAAAAAGTGCACGGTAATGTGTGCTACTGAAAAATACAAATACAAGCAAGGAACAAAATGACCTTATGATCCTGTGCTCTCTGAGCAAATAGTAATACAGCAAACAGAATTCTTATAACAGCTTCCAAAAAAAAGAATTCCTATAACAGCTTCCAAAAAAAAGAATTCCAGTTAGCATTCTGATATCATGCAGCTGTCAAATCACAATGGGATTGGTAGAGAGAGAGAGAAACCATGCATACGTTCCATGGCCTGCTACACAAGTATATGCATAGAGTAAACAACTTACTGTGTACCTATTGTATCTATACTGAATACCATTATTGTTAAACATTACTGATGTTTTTACTAAAGCCAAGTGTCTTTACACATTAGCCGGGAGGCTGAGCAGAATGCAACCGATTTGTACTACAGTCTGTGGTTAGTACCCTGACCTAAAAGTATTACTAAAGTGCTAAAGTGATATATCCTCACCAAATTTTTTTCTGTTGGCCCTAATGATCATTGTCATCATTGTCAGATTATTACTGTAAATCCTAAATTCTACCTTTGTCATAGGAGGTGTCTTCTAATAAATAAAAGTGCTCTGGATATAATTGTGTAATATTAGAACTTCCTGTTTCCTCACCAAGGTAGGAAGTGATGAGAAACTCCCATGTTTTATATATATTTATAATAACTATGTACATGTGGAAGCCACAAACCCTTCTACTCCCTTGTTATTATTTTAAAGTGAAATTGTTATTTATTATAAAGTATTATTATTATTATTATTATTATTATTATTAATATATTATTATTGTTACATACATTCTAAAACACAGAAACATAAATACTACAGTTTATGTTGTTTTTTTGTCGTGTTTTTTTCCAGGATTTTTTTTATGCCTTAATTATACATTACTTATTCCTGTTGTTCTAAAACAAATGTGTTTAATCAGTCCCTAAACCCTATATTCTTTGCAGAGAAGTACATATAATGAATGCCTGTGTCTACAATTCATGCTCATTTCAGACTGTTTTCCTTTGTAGCCACCCCCATGGTACTGTAGATAGCTGGGACTACAAGGGTAAACCCCCATGTCCATAATACACAATGCAAGGTATTATGGGACATGTAGTTTCCTTATAAACAGGAAGTTTTCATTGCTGCTTTTAAAATCTAAATATTTGGAATACTTTTAAAGAATTTAAAAAGAGTACTATGACATAGTTCTTAGTGGGTAAAGTATATGTTTTTTGCTTTCAGGAGCCAGGAAAGGCTCCAGGAAAGGATCTAATCTTTTGCATTATGTATTGGGAAATTAGAAAAAGCTGTTTATGGTCCTGGATTAGGTCAGGGAAGCGTTGGGTAGTTCCCTGACCACCTGGTCCTTGTTCATGTCTTCTGCCTGTGTTAGGTGGAACATAGTTATGCTTTTTAGATCAAAAGACCTAAGCAATGCTGTGTCTAGTCTCTATCTGTAGGCTGAGAGGGAAGGATTCCAGATTTACTGATACTAGGATAACCTGCTGCTGTAAATTGCCCTGTGCTTTCTTTCAATGACTCTGACTTTAGTATTTTTTGTCTTGTTCTGGCTGTGCTACAGAGTGAGGTAGCCAGGACCTAGACGGCTCGTGTTTATTTTGATAATTTATTTGTTGAATATATTTATATAAATATATATATATATATATATATATATATATATAAAACCAGTATTAGAGAACGTACAAATTATAAAATTATACAAGAGTACAAAATGATGGTAAACTTTAAAAATGCTAATGCAATTATTGTGTGTCTGGTTTATTGTCTACATTATCCATGCATTGACACTGCACTAACATAAACTCTGTAAATGTAAAACCCAAGTGCTGTCACTTGTGCTTTACCATTACCTTATAAACTTATTTTTACATCTTTGACTTGTGCCTGTTTATCTGTTATTACATAAGATAAAAAAAAGTATTACATATATCCTTGTAAGGACATAAGGCATTTCTTGGTGAAATTATCTTGCAATATTTTTTTTTTATTATTAACTAAGGGTTAATTGGTTAGGGGTTAAATGGGAACACAATTTTTTTACCCTTTTTTTTTTTTTCTTACTAGTCAGGTTGCTATAACTGAAATTACTGCTACTACAAAGGAATCTGCAAATTAAAAAACAGTGCAGATACTGTCAGGCTTGGGGAGACATGACCACTAGGGGGCACTACAACTTGCACAGAAGTGGTGTGAACCCTGAAAAGGGCCAAGGTGCAGAGTGTAAGCAGTACCCAGGTTTTCTCTAGAGCCTCTAGTGGTGAGGATGTTGCACTGCTGGTTACTGCCAGGTTGTGGTCCTTGGGCACACCAGGGTGAGTGTCACAGATCAGCAGCACTACTGATCTGGTACTTGTTGTTCTCCTGATAGTGTCTGATTAGCAGCAGCTGTTCCCACCTTGTCTTAGCTGCTTTGCTGGCTCTGGACTTAGGGGCATTGCCGAGCCCTTCTTGCTAATTGATTCTCACCTGTCCATCTAGTCCCCACCCAGCTAGCCCCTCAGTCTCCCTATATATGCTGGGCTTAGTCAGACACTTATTGCCTCAGCAATAGGTGTTACTACCTAAGGTTCCTGTGAGCATTCAGGTTCCAGTCTTGTTTTCCTGTTCCTGACCTTGGCTTGTCCTGATTGTGCCTGTTCCTTTGCCTGCCCTGCCCCGGTCCCGGTTTTCGGTTTTGAATCTGCCTGTCGATTTTGTACTTTGCCTTCAGTTATCTCCAGCTGTCAGCTGCTACCTGCACAGGTGAGTCTGAGGGCCGCAACCTGGGTGCGGTTCGCAGCAAAACCCAACACCCCTTGCGGAGTGCTCTGATGAACACCGGTCGGTACCTTAGACTCTGCGCCTCTGATATCACCTCGGCTAAACGTGCTGGTAGCACACAGGGTCCGCCTCCTGTTCAAGTGTTATCGTGACAGTGAGCAGGAAGATACACAGTACCTAATCACTAAGAAGAAGAATTTTCAAGGAAGGCTGGGGTCCAGGCAGGCAGCAAGCAAGTTTGTCAGGTCCCAAGCCAGGGGTCAAAGACCAGGAATCCAGGAGATAGACACCGGTGACACAAGGGCCACTGCAGACACAGGGAACACAGGAGACACTGGAAGCAACAGGAGGCACAGGTGACACCGGAATATTCACAGACAGAGAGGAACACTAGATCAGCACAAGGGAATTGGCTGGGCAACAAGGGGTTAACATGGACGCTGGACAGAGGAAATACTGAATTCATCAACAAGAAATGCTCAGCAGAGCAAGGGGGCTCAGTATTAGTAGAGAAACATTGCACGAACGCTGAGTGCTGTGTCTAAGCTAGGTAAAAAACGAGGGATGATTAAGAGGTAATTTCCTGATCGGCCGGCAGGATGTGCGAAACTGATAAAGCTTGGGAGCTCTGGCACATCCAGAGTCAGAACTGCCCACATGTGCAGGAGAGAAGCTGAACTTCTGGAAATGTCTTTTACTGCAGCTTGGTATTAAAGTATTTGTAAAAATAATCACTGAAATTTTTTTATGTTAGTATAGTCATTTTTAATATTTTTAATTCTGCATCTGTATTAAATTTGCTGCAGCATAAAAGAAATGTACATTTCAATCAGGTTGAAATCAATGCAAAAGAAAACTGAAGTGAATTGGCAAGGACAGTGTTAAACATGTTTGTTGCATAATACTGTACATGTAAACCCTATCCAAATGACAAGTAGTATGATAAAGTTCTGTGTATCACAATAACAAACACATGTTTAAGAGATTATTTCTGTTTTCACCTTTTTCATTCCATCTCTTGATGCAAATCTGTGACCCTGACCTTCTGCAGCCCCTTCAAAGCCACTTCCTGGGTACATACATTCACTCCAGCATGGCATTTCCTAGGGTGGGTTTCCTGATGGTGACAACACTGGATTATTCATGCATATTATAATATAAAATAGCCCCTTGGTGTTCTCTATCAGGAGATCCTGTGTAATTGGATGGCAATGCGGCAGCACTGGTGGGAGACAGGGAGAAAGTTTTATTAACCTGTAAAATGAAGTCAGCAGGGTTGCATTTAATTACATTTAGGGATTAAAAAAAAAAATAACATTTACCTTTTAAATAAAGTTCATATAAGATTTCAGCAAATTGTTTTCACTTTAGGGACTTTGTACCATTATCCTTTATTCTGTATTTTTTGCAGCTGTTCAAGAATTAATTAAAACCACCAATCATGTGTCTCCTGTACTTTATTCAGTAAGAGCTCCAGAAATCTCAGCACCACCAGCTGCCAACCACACTGCTGGAAGTTGCTGATCACTGGCATGGGTGCTGATCACAACGCCTGCACCGAACCCTTTCTACCAGTAGATGGCGATGCATACCAGAAAATAACATTATGATCGCAGATTGACCCATGGACTATTCACCCAAGGTTCATATTTATAGGTAACCTAATACCTACACATAGGTACAAGCCACATTACATAAGACCGGGTGACTTTATTAGTTCATTTGATTCTGAGAAACGTAGTAAAAGTAAACACCAGCCATGTCAGACATCCCTGGACAAACCTGCCATGCCGTAGGTATGCTTTTTTCTTTCTTTATTGTGTAGTTGTAGAATTTGTAGCGCCTGAGATAAAATAAATCTGGGAATACCACAATTTTCGCATATTAGTGCCGTTATTCTTGTTCTACAATTGCATTTATAAGAATGAGCACAAGATGGCAGCATAATAGCTTATTCATTCAAGTCTACTGGACAGGAATACGAGCTGCAAGGTGACACGGCATCGATGCAGCTGGCTCTGCGGTAGATTGAGGGTGCCTGGTTGTAGTTTTTTCATAGGACAGCAAGGCAAGAAGGTAGACATTGTTTGTGTTATTCCTTAGGATAGATACCGTATTTATGTGGTGGTCACATTACAATAACATGAATTCGTGCTATATTTGGAGGAGACATGTAAATGTTAGTGCAGGGCTGGGGGCAGTACATATGGTGCAAGTGGTTGGCATTATGGAAATGAACCTGATTGCTTATGTAATGTGTAATCATTCATCAGTTGAGTCTATTGCATGGTATTACATGATATTTACCCTACCTGTGCCCTATCCTTCCTCTAACACATGATATTTACCCTCCCTGTCCCCTATCCTTCCTCTAACACATGATATTTATTCTCCCTGTGCCCTATCCTTCCTCTAATTTATGATATTTACCCTCCCTGTGCCCTATCCTTCCACTAACGCGTGATATTTACCCTCCCCGTGCCCTATCTTTCCCCTAACGCACAATATATACCCTCCCTGTGCCCTATCCTTCCTCTAATGAATGATATTTACCCTCTCTGTGCCCTATCCTTCCACTATCGCGTGATATTTACCCTGCCCGTGCCCTATCTTTCCTCTAACGCACAGTATTTACCCTCCCTGTGCCCTATCCTTTTTATAGCATATGTTCTTTACCCTTCCTGTGCCCTATCCTTCCTCTAGCATATGATCTTTACCCTCTCTGTGCCCTATTATTATTCTAACACATGATATTTACCCTCCCTGTGCCCTATCCTTCCTCTAATTTATGATATTTACCCTCCCTGTGCTCTATCCTTTCTGTAACACGTGATATTTACCCCCCCCCCTGTGCCTTATCCTACCTCTAACGTATGATCTTTACCCTCCCTGTGCCCTATCCTACCTCTAACGTATGATCTTTACCCTCCCTGTGCCCTATCCTTCCTCTAATTTATGATTTTTACCCTCCCTGTGCCCTATCCTTCCACTAACGCGTGATATTTACCCTCCCTGTGCCCTATCCTTCCACTAACGCGTGATATTTACCCT
>NC_092860.1:112748266-112752942 GCF_032062135.1 Pyxicephalus adspersus | reverse complement strand
CTGTGCCTTATCCTACCTCTAACGTATGATCTTTACCCTCCCTGTGCCCTTTCCTACCTCTAACGTATGATCTTTACCCTCCCTGTGCCCTATACTTCCTCTAACGCAAGATCTTTACCCTCCCTGTGCCCTATACTTCCTCTAACGCAAGATATTTACCCTCGTGCCCTTTCCTTCCTCTAGGGTATGATCTTTACCCTCCCTGTGCCCTATCCTTTCTCTAACGGGTGATATTTACCCTCCCCGTGCCCTATCCTTTGTATAACGTGTGATATTTACCCTCCCTGTGCCTTATCCTACCTCTAACGCATAATATTTACGCTCTCCGTGCCCCATCCTTCTTCTAACGCATGATATTTACCCTCCCCATGCCCTATCCTTTCTCTAACATAGTGTTCCTCCAGATGGTTGCTAGCAGTTCCTTGAGCAGAGTAATTTGTGCCTCTGGTGTCACTTCAGGTGACACCAATGATGTTATTGGCTATCTATAAATGTGACATTCTTCCCACTGGCCAGCAATGTCAGAGGCATTCTTCCCACTGACCACCACACTAATATACTGTGAGTTGTGGATAAAGTAACCATAGCAGGGGCTCCCTGAAGATCTGAAAGGTATTTTAAGGGTTCTCCCGTGTTAAAAAGGTAGAAATGCTGTTCTAGCCATTCACCATTTATATGATAATGGCACTGTAGCAATATGCCACAAGGTATGCATACAGCCTGTTTGGTCACCATGGCATCATTACCCACATTAAATATATGATCATCCTAATTCAGAAAGTTAGAGATGATTGTCACCAGATTATCTGATGGCGCTCTGTGATATGATCCACCTATAAAGTTCACAGTATATCTATCCTGCACTTAATTTAAAGTGGCTGTAAAGAAAAGTGTGAATACGTAGCTGTCCCTGCACTGATCACCTATGTCTACAAGAGTGATAGTGGCTAAAGAGTGTCGCATTCGGGACACTTCCCGGAGTGTCAGATACCTAGTGCAACGCTACACAATGCTGTTCCAGCTGCTATGTCTTTTTTATGGCGTTCCATAGAGATCTACAGAGGGGAAAATTCAAAGAAGTGTCAGATGCTGGAGAAAGTTTTCTAGCAGTAAATCTACAAGATGGTGAAGGCTGGTGGGATAAGTCCTCATTGCAGCTTTTTATACGACTTTACCTTTTAATCTAGTAACATTTCAAGTAACATCCAAAGACACCCACCAGATCATTTGCTAGCATTCACTGAGAATCATTCAGGAGAGTGATTTGTACCTCATGTAGGAAGTCATTGCAAGGGTCTTGGGTTGATCCTATGTCAGGCCGCACATATATAACCCCCCAGACTAACCAGTCAATGTCCAAAATGAACTTTACTTTCCCAATGGC
Source organism: Pyxicephalus adspersus (assembly GCF_032062135.1). Classification (NCBI taxonomy): domain Eukaryota; kingdom Metazoa; phylum Chordata; class Amphibia; order Anura; family Pyxicephalidae; genus Pyxicephalus; species Pyxicephalus adspersus. The sequence goes on along the minus strand of NC_092860.1, from coordinate 112,751,558 downwards.
TGCTGCCAGGGATGTGCATAAACCTGCCAATCATCTTCTCTATACTATAAAAAGCACATGATCAGCAAATCTAGGAAGATCTTAAAGGGTAACCTTTTTCATGGGTCATAGGGTTAATTTAGGGTCAGCACACACTTCTGGGTTGCAGTCATGGCTTTGAGATTTTAGTTCATAGCTATTCTCAGTTGTCAGACACGGATAAGACCTCTGCTGCAGCCTTTCACCCTCAGAATATTTAGACCATTTAATTAGACCATTTAATTAGAACATTTCAGACCCACAATGAGCTGCAGCATTCTACTGCAGGCTCAACTGCAGCTGGGAGCTGCTATAATAAGGTGGAAGGATATGTGAGACTACAAGTGTCAGGAATCTTTATTGGATGCATACAATGGTCCATCAGCAAGATCACACGACACAGTTTACCCCAGGGAGTGCCTGTTGTTATATCATCTAACTGGGAAGGGTTGTTCATGCATCGTGCAGTTGTTTGTCCTTGGAAAGGATGATGAATGATCCTTTCAAACGACAATTATTGCACGTGTGTAAATAGCCCAACCTACTGTTGGAAGGAGGACATAAGAGCAAGGGCACAGACCAGTGTACACAAATCTACCCGTACATCCACAACACATGTATTCAGTATTCCATGTTTTTGTATTTACCTTGCTAAAAGATTAATTCTTAGGTGGCTCTCTAGTGGAATAATCAGAAATACTAATAAATCCTGATACACCTGCCAGCAACAGTTTAACACTGCAGGTCTAAAGGGTCTCCTTTATTTGTATAATTTGTTGAGAAGATATTTAGAGCCCCCTTTACCTGTATACAGTGTCACAATCCCATTATTTTGGTGGAGGAGACTAAAGGAAATGCTTCTACCTGCCTGCAGCAGACTGATGATATCATGACAACTGTCCTCATGTACAAGGGCTGCATTTTAATCAATTGTACATTTGTATTAACAAAACAATCATTTTCTATATATTGTGCCATGTAAGAAATGTATTCATGCAGACTTGTAAAGTTATTGAAAGGTTTACTTTAACTAAGCTCCGTGGCAATGTCAAAGCATACATAGGCTGCAGTATAATAAAAAGATGAGATAAAACTGGAATGGCTAATAACAAGTGCAATTATCTTCCTCCTCTCCCTGTCACTCCTCATTATAGTGGTTACTAATGGGAAATATTCAACCACAACATTTCCTATTACATACTGCACTTATTATATTAAAGACTGACAGGAGGTGCACTTTGGAATGTAGAACTTTTATTCATAAAATACACCAGCACAGAAAAGTACACAAGAACGTCAGAGATTCATAAATACCACTAAGTTTCACATGTGATGGCTTGTGGCCCTAACACGGTAAGCAATTATTGCACAAACATGTTTCCCCACAAGCAATCCATAAGCCTGCCAAGATACATAGATATTAAAATGTACAGAAGATCATCAAAAGGTGTCATATATGCCAGAGACTCAGTAATACATTAGGATTAGTGTAAGTGCTGCATAATATGTTGGCTCTATATAATTATAAGCTAATGAACATTGTCCATGGCCATGTATGCATGTTGCTTATTGAGAGTCCAATAATTCTTTAAAGAGTCTCAGCATAAACTTTGACCTTTTACTAAGGTATTGTACATAAGGATTAGAACACCTCCCAGACTTTTACTACTATCCAGGGCTCTGTTAGAGAGATTCTCACATACCTACAGGTTGCTAATAAAATGTTTTTATTTCTGTTGTTTGAGAATTTCCCTCACTTCCTCTCTGGTTAAATTTGTCTCAGGGGCATTTAGTCAGAAGCAAATAAGTATGCTTTTTACACCCCCTGCCGACACGTAAATGCACAATTACCCTTATCAGGGGTTTTTCTGAAGTTAGGCCATAGGAAGAAAAACTGTTTCCATCAGGGTCCATTCACACCTGTATGTTTTTTTATCATAGTATAACTGAAACAGGGCCATAGTATTCAGTTTGTCATTAGATATGCTAAGTTAATAAAATACAAGGGAGCATATTTTCTTTAAGTTTAATAAAATGGGGACAAACTGTTTTAACATATTCTTTTATGTATCCACAGACATGAATTACGCACGGTTTCTTACAGCAGTGAGTGCGGCTAGACAACCCTCACCTATAAGAGCTATGAGTAAGTACTTAAGAGAAGTGCCCTCTGGTAGAATTTTGATTCTAGTTACGACCAGGGATAATTCTGTTTGTTAGCATTGGCGAGGAGGTGTTGAATGTAAACTCTTCTAATACAGGAAAACCTAAACCTTTGGAAGAATTGGCACACTCAGTCAGAGGACCTACTTAAAGGCAACAGCTTAGTAAAAAAAAATGCAAGCGCACAAAATTTACTGCAATCTAGGAAGCATAGGAGCTGTTTTTTAGTAGTCATTAGTTATTTGGAAGTACATGCAAAGTGCTCTGATATGAATACAAATATCAATTATATTCTGCCTGCAAATATGATTAAGTTTCTTTTTAAAAACTGCATAACAGGATTATATGATATTTATCTTGTCAATCACTTTGATACATACACATTTGATAGTTCACTGAAATGGTAGTAACTAAAAAAAAAATAGTACAAATAATAGAACTAAGTAGAAATGTACCACTAATAATCTAATCATGTAACAAAATGGTAAAAGAGTGAATGTGTATATGTGTACATTTACCTATACTATTACTCTATTGCTGCATGCATATTTGGTATGTCAGAGGAGATTATAGGTTAGCAAAATGGCTGCAGTAAATATATGACCTCCAGCCCAGTAAATGTACTCTGTAAATGCTTACAAATTCATGTATAAAGCAGGTATTCATTTGCCACAGTTGTTTGCTGTGTGAGATTAATGGCTGATTGATTTGCTCATGAGAAATTCATTGTGTTCCATAATATAATTTGTACATAGGCACATTTCACCCTACCATCAGTGTATTTATTGGCTTTTGCAATATGTTAGATTTTTACGGGTTGGTATAACTTTTACAGTGAGCATAAATATTTTTTGTGGTCTCCGCATGCAATATTTGTAGGATCTCTGAATATTGAACATTGGTCATTTAGGAAAGCAGTTAAATTTACCTGTTTAGCTATAATGATAAACTCAATTCCAGTTCTAAACTTGTACATTTCTTTACAGAAGTCATTTGAAAGTGTGTGACTCCTTAACAAGTACAAGAATAAACACATGTGTAGAATTGCATGTGCTTGTCAAATATTAAGAAAGAATAAATAGGTTATGGTAGGTAAAACAAAAAAAGCCAA
>NC_092860.1:112731863-112748257 GCF_032062135.1 Pyxicephalus adspersus | reverse complement strand
CCCCCCCCCCCCTCTATAAAAATAAATTATGTTCAGAAGTTCAGACAGTTGGTGAAGTTGTGATGCAGTTATCACTTCCTAACACCCTTGAACCACTTCCTAGGGTGAGACATTACATATATATATCATCTCCCCCGTGGCAGCCCAATAGAGAATGAATGTGGGCAGCACTGAGCAGTTTAGTACTGATTACTGAAACCAGATGCCAAATGTGCAAATTCCGGTTATTTAGGAATAAGGTGCCAGCCACCAGGAACACTTGTCTAAACCATCTACCCATAGTGTGAAATTGTTTTAAATGTAAATGTAAATTATATATGTTTGTGCCAGCCATATTTGCTCATTACATTTACACATTAAGTTTTCCTATAGCAGTCACTGTACTTGTTGTTTTAACTTAACCTATACTTTTAGACAGTTCACTTTTAGAAGTAATCCAAAAGATGTAAATCAAAGGACAACTGTATCTTTAGTACATGTTATCCTTTAGGGCAGGGGTCAGCAAACTCCAGCCTTTCAGGGCTGTTCCCTCTCCTCCGAATGCATTGCAGAGGAAAGGGATTTCCCTAGTGTGCCTTATTGACCTCCTAAAATGGCCTAGTAACCGAAAAAGTTTGCTGACCCCTGCTTTAGCTTTGACCTACCGGTAGTAACCAAAAAAGTTTGCTGACTCCTGCTTTAGGGCATACCCTTCTTATTTTTGAGTGTAGCTCCCCTGGTTGAATCGTTACCTCCGTCCTCATTCCAGCGATTATCATTGTGCATGCCAGCCTTTCTTCTGTACCCCACCATGTCCTTGTAGATTAATAGGGCTGATGCATTATGCACAGGATGAAAAGGAACAAACGTAAGGTGAGCTTAGTCGGGGGGGTCAGGACAGGCCTTAAAAGACAGCTTGTAACAAAGGTACAGTTATTATTTATGTGTGCTTTGCCTAAACGCTAGGATTCTAAATTCCAGTGGTACTCTGCTGCTCTGTTCAAATGGTGCAGCCTGTGCAGAAAGCGTTAAAGTGGACATATTCTGAAGTGTTTTCCAATGCATAGTAATAGAGATAAAATTCATTATGGTCCTTGTGATGAATAAGGCTCACTATACCTGTATTATTTACAGAAATCCACAGGAGCAGTGGTACCCAACCTTTTCTAGCTTGCGCACCACTCTATGCACTGACTCCAGACCGCGCATGCTCGTGGAGCTGTGTATCAGTCAAAGGGGAAGAAACGTCCCCCAGAGTGACGTCATGATGTCAGAACCTGCCCACTCCAGCGACAAACTAAAATACTGTAATAAAACAATATTTTAAAACAGAGACTATATGCCATCCAATATAAATACAAACCTGGGAAGGTACCTACCAGGACACTCGAAGAGGAAAATTGACATTGATTGTAACCCCCTGCTCTGGTAATGGGAGAGGCATAACTAGCTGGAACAGACATCTACACAGTACAGATGCCACAGCCCAGTGTTGACAAAATGCATTATTATTTCTGTGCTATAACACATTTTACCCTCACTACATTTATTTTTAAAAACTGAAATGCTTCTATTACTTATACTTATTACTTTCTGCATAATCAGTAAAGATGGATAACTGACACTTTGAGCCTACCTAAAAGATTTGCATTTATAGAGTGAGGGAATCCACAGATCACATCTGCATCTCCTGTCCAGTGCTCATGTCTGTTTCTTATGTTCATCACCTGTCCTTTGTATTCATACTTTAAAACATATGAACTCACCCTTTTAACACTGCTCATCTCTGCACCCCTCCTTTACCACTAGTAAACCCTACAACCCTCTCTCCACTACTGCTCACCCTTGCAAACCTGCTGCATCACTGGTCACCTTTTCACTTTGTATGAACATTTCCCAAATGGCTTTTTGAAGCGCAGAATATTTAGTATATTTATAAATGAATTAATGAATATTAATACCCATGTCAATCATTTATTGAATCATTTACCATTCATTGGAAGCACTATGAGTGTAGGTAGGGAATCAACTTCAGTAGATATATGAATCAACTCCTTATATTAAATTATTTGAAATATGGAAGTGGCGCCATAGCAAGGTGGGCCCTACTTACCTGGGGGGGAAGCTTTACATAAACTATAATATTTTAGACAGTCACCACTATGATTATAATTTTGTAGTTTGAAATCTATTAATTATTATAAATGCATTTAAATCCATACATTTAGATGCCAAATAGCTGATTCCTAGCTGTAAGTTTTTGATTGTCTCTCCTTTTCCTTTCCTAAATGCCTCTCTCCTGGTTTTAGTATAGTATATCTGTATGTATAATTGTACTTAACGCCCAGCACTGTTGATATTACATTACATTTTTCAAACACCCATTAGATTATTGCAGTGGTTGTTTTTAAACATATACATAAGGAAAAGGTATTGGAAACAAAATCCCACAGTTATATTTTGCTATAAGTTGCTACACAAGATACCACTATTTTCTAAATATTTTTGATGTGACTCTGTAATCTTTGCAAAAAAAATAAATTAAAAGTTCTCTTCAGTAGAAGACAGTTCATACTTGCCTGTCCCACTTTTGGTTCCTGGAATATTTGTTCTATAGATGAGCTACACTGTTTGAAAAATAATATTATTGGATGGACTTTAGGAGTGTCAGATCCATGATGCTCTGCTGTGCACTGTGGTTCCATCCGCTGGCCATACATGATAGTAGAATACAGTAGTATCAAAAGAGTTAGAAAACTTTACTTACTCTATGGAGCCTATGTGAGGGTGACCACAAATCTTTTGGAAAGATATTAGAAAAAAAGAGTATTGTGAACTTAAACTGGGACACTGGCACTCCTGGGATCTCTCCAGAAAGAATGTGATGCCGTCCTCTTCAGAGAATATTTATCTCAGCTATGTTGTTTTTTTTTTTACACATTAATGCTGCAACTGGGTATTGGTAAATTTTAACAATATTTGTTTTTTTTTTAGCTGATTTGTTAATGAGGTCTCCACCAACAGTGATATCATTAGCTGGGGGAATCCCAAATCCAGATACATTTCCATTCAAAGCTGCTAGTATAACACTAAACGATGGGACAGCCATTGAGATTGGGGATGGTTTGATGAAGAAAGCTCTACAATACAACTCAACATCTGGGTAAGATCATTAATAATTATTATTATTATTGAGGTCTGCAAAAATAACTTTTTTATTTGTTTATTTGTTGTCTGGTAATTAGTTTTGAGACATTTGCAGGTACAATTCTTCAATTAAGGGTTCGAATGATTTTGCTGCTTCTTCTGCTAGATTTGCAAAACAGTACTTCTACCTATGTTTAAAAAAGGAAGGTTATAATTAACAGGTTACATATATAGTTTGTGTTTTATGAAAATACTTAGTATAGATGTAAATATAACGAGCCTTCACTGTATGAAAAAAACAGTTCTCTCCATATAAGTAATTACTGCACTAACCAATGTGACTCTGCCACTTGGATCTCTCATGGAGAAGTTCCTCCAGTATTCTCCTCCCAAGACTTTCCTTATGTTTCTACTAACACAATGGCCCTGATTTAATAAAGGTCTCCAAGGCTGGAGAGGATTCACTTTCACCAGTGAAGCTGTGTGATCCAGCAAACCTGGAATGGATCTGGGTCCAGGATTTAAAGCATTTGCTAGCAAATTACATTGAAGAAATCCATTCCAGGTTTGCTGGATTACCCAGCTTCACTGATGAAAGTGTATCCTCTCCAGCCTTGCAGAGCTTTAATAAATCAGGTCCTATACGTCTAAAGACATGGGTGAGGAAATTCCTAAGCTTATAAAATGACATTTTGCTAAAGAAATAAATACATTGAATAATACTAGGATGTTTGTATCAGGTATACATACATACTTTTTTGTTAAAATTCTTACATTTAGGTTGTGAATATATTATTTTTGTTGTACAGAATTCCTGAATTAGTCTCCTGGTTAAAAGATTTACAGAAAAAATTGCACAATCCACCAACACTTGATTACAGTCCTGAGAAAGGTCAAATGGAGTTGTGTGTCACGACTGGAAGCCAGGAGGGTCTATCCAAAGTAAGCTGCTGAATTTTAAGAGTGATAGAGAGAATACTCAGTTTGTGGTTTTGTAAATTTTTTTTTATTAAAAAGGTGAGTGTACTTTAAAACAAAGTGCACTGAGCTATTACCCAGCCTCTTTCCTGACCTTACTTGCCCCAGAAAAATGCTATTCTCTCTCTACCAACCTTCTGTAAAAATGTATATAGGTTTTATACTTGTACATGTAATAGAGTTATAGTACTTAAGTACTTACCAAGGTATCTACCTACCAGGTAAGGCTGCACTATTGTAACAATATAAAAGTGGAGATTCAGATTCATACAATAGTGCCCAATTCTAGTGATTTTTGTATATGTATGTCTAAACACTAAGCTAAAATATTAAAACCACTTGCCATATATTGTACAAGGTTTACCCAAACATCTCTGGCACATAAACAATGGACTTCACAAAACCTATATTGGTGTCTTGTGGTATTTAGCATCATACTTGCTCTCCGCCATCCACAGGATCCTAAAAGAATGTGATTCATGGGACCAGGCCATTTTCTGCCTTCACTCTAAGTTCTAGTTCTGATGCTCACTGGCTCCTTGTTGATTGCTTTAAGTGGTAGACAGGGTTACCCAACCATATGCTATAACAGCCTGAGTAAAGTGCAGGCTGTTATAGCATATGGTTGGGTAGAGATATAAAATACCTTCATATCTGAATAGCGATAGCTGCTTTGGACTGCATAGCAATGGTTGGGTTTACCTGCTGCTGGTAACCACATAATCAGTGATTGTGAGCTAGCGTGTTAACAGCAAGCATCCCTATTGGTTGGTGGTTAAGCCACCAAGAGCCACCAAATTTTCTCTGCCAGTGCTGCTCTTCACCCCACTGTGAAAATCCACACATTGGACAGAAGCACTGCTACTCTGGGCAGGGAAGGGGCTCGGCTTAAACAACTGAAACAGTTTTCATAGCATGGAAATATCTTACTGTTTCAACCCAAGTACTTATTTCTGCATACCAGGAACACCCTAAAAGACCTGCCATTCTGAAGATGATGACCCAGTTGTCTAGCCATCGTAATTTGGCCCTTGATAAAACCACTGAGATCCTTACGTTTGCCCATTGTATTGTCCTTTGGGCTTTGTACAGCAAGTTTATCACAAAACAACTGCCTGTACAAGCCTCTAATCTAACTCATGTCAGTCCCTGACTAACATAGATTCCCTCAAGCGAAGAGCTCTTTTACCTGTTCCATCAGCAGTCACCCTTTTCACCAAGCAGCATGCTTTGCCAGCTAAAAGTGGAATGGAAAGCCCAGAGGGTCTGGTCACCACCCAACAAGAACTCTGCAAAGCTATAAAAAAAGTAAATATATAAATGATCAAGAAGAGAAATAATATAAGTTAATCAAAATCTATTGACTTACTATGTTTATGCTAATAAGCAAATATTTTCAGGTATTTGAAATGCTTGTAAACCCTGGAGACAATGTCTTACTGGATGCACCAACCTATTCTGGAACTCTAGCTGCTGTAAGTAGTCTTTTTGTATGTCTATATTTCTTTGTAACAAACACAAATTTTCATTTTTTTTTTTATAGTTGAATAGAATGCAAGTGATCTGGGTGACTCTTTTTATACTAAGAAGTGACTGAAGCAAAAACAGAAATAGAAACACATTTAACGTTGTGTCTTTGTTTTCATTACTCCCTCACACACATCTCTCCTTAAATATGGTGATTGTTTTTCCAGGGAATGTTCTAACACAAAATAATGTATACAATAAACTATGGTCTTGTGGTCTTTTTACCCATTGCTTCCAGTTGTGATGACCAGCCCTGTGAAGCTTATGTTCTTGCTGATCTCTGCCTGGTCATGAAGCTGACCCATTTTGCCAACATTATTATTATTATTATTATTATTATTATTATTAATAATAATAATAAACAGTATTTATAAAGCACCAACATATTGTGCAGCGCTGTATATTAAATAGGTATTGCAAATGAAAGCCAGACAGTGACAAGACAGGAGGAGGAGAGGACCCTGCCCAAAAGAGCTTACAATATAGGAGGTATCACACTGAGGGAAGTATCACACTATAGGAGGGGTGACATGGAATGGTGGGAATTAGTGAGGGTTTTAATAGACAGAATAAGACAAGTAGACTTTATCACATACAATGCAGTACCAATGGGCACGTCCATCCTAAATATGTAGCCACTGGTTCTGCATTATTCATGATGACAAAAAGTGTCTTTCCACATTCCAGAGCTGAAAGCCTAAACACAAACCGCTAGTTGTGACAGGACCATGGCATAGGGAGTGTAATACTCTGTGTCATGCCCTGGAAAATGGAATACTTTACTTTTTATCAGCTGTGCAGAGCAGTATTGATTCATGCCTGTCTATGTACGCCTTTTATTTTAGGGAAAAAGAGTGTAGGGTAAAGTATGCAACATCATGAAGCTGATTAGCTTTTATTTACAGGTAAAACCGCTGGGCTGCAATCTCATTGGTGTCCCCACTGACCAACATGGTATTATTCCTACGGCTCTTAAGGATATTCTTTCTAGATGGCGACCAGAGGATGCTACTAATCCTGAAAAGAATTCCCCAAAAGTTCTATATACCATACCAAATGGAGGTAATCCCACAGGGGCATCACTTACTGAGGAGCGTAAAATAGAAATCTATCAGGTAAAAGTTAATAAAAGTGATGGTAATCATTTATAGATACAGATTCAGATTTAATTTGATTTAATTTAAATTATAGTTGTGTGACACATTTAGCAAGGTTTGATCATTACTCTGATGTGACTCTGGTAAAACTGACGCCTTATATTTTGATAATGATTTATAGCATAAATTACAATTGTTTGCAGTTGTAATCTGGCCATATACTTTACCTCCTTTACTGCTTACTGATTCTTCTATCCTAAATGTGTAATAATAATTTCCTTGTTGCCTAAAGAGCTTGCACCTATAAGTATTGACTTTGTAATCAGTGATATTTATCAACAAATATACCAAATGAATAAAAAGATGATTACAAACAAATGTCATGTACATCTCCAAAAATGATTGCAAACAAATATTGACCATATCACCAGTGATATTTATAATCATATGTTTGACTTGTCATCCAATATAAACAAAGAATTGTTGTTAAAATTGGCAGAATTGGTAGTTGCCTGCTAATGTATTCTCTTTTTTATAATAGATTGCAAGAAAGTATGATTTAATTATTGTGGAGGATGACCCATATTATTTTCTCCAGTTCAACAAGGTATATCAGTTTATTGTGCAGCCTAATGTTATCTGTGCTTTTTTTGTTAGGCGTGTCATAGCCAGTTGTGTGAGCTTATATTGTTAACGTAATCTGCATCTCCCAGAAAAACTCCAAACAACACATAATGCTTAATTATAAGTATTTAATATACAGTAAACAGCTGTCTGTGAAGTATCCTATTTATCCAAATCATTGTATAGCTAGTAGTAGCAGTTTAATTCAGCTTGGATTGTAATGTGTTATCAGTAATCAAAATGATTTCACAAATTTCAATGAATGTTTAGAATGGACTTCAGTATTAGTAGGCCCATGGACAACTCAGACACATTGGGCCCGATTTAATAAAGCTCTCCAAGGCTGGAGAATATACACTTTCATCATTGAACCTGGAATGAATCTGGTCCAGGATTCAAAACATTTGCTGGCAAATTACTTTGAAGACAATCAATTCCAGGTTTGCTGGATCACTCAAACTGATCACACTTCACTGAAACTGTATCCTTTCCAGCCTTGTAGCTTTAATAAATCAGACCCACAGTTCCAATTACCATTATTTGACGATGGGGAGGACGCATTCACATCTCAGATCATCCATGAATAGGGATAACCACCAGCATTTAAACTATTCAGTTTCAAGGGGGTCCCACTGCAAAGATTAACTTTTTTTCTGGAGTTCCACTTTAGGTAGGAGAAACATTTCTCTGGTGAACATTTTGGAAATAAAAGACAGTTGGTTCATAAGAGATGGAGACGAGGCCATCTAAATCAAACTAGAAGCCATCCCCCACATATGATGCTGTTTTAACCTCTCTACCCTGGCATTTGGACAATTGATCATACTTAATTGATGTAATTCCAAAAATGCATCCTCACAAACGTCTAGAAACTTAGCTGAATAATAACTTTGTTGTGTCTATATATAATATATGTTATGTTAGTTTACTGGTGATTTCTGGTCTTAAGTTGTCCTGTAAATGATTTATACATTGTCAAGTTTTCCCAATTTGTATCAAGGCAGACTCCCTCAATAATTCTCTTTACGCATCTAAACCCATTACATACCTTAAGGCGTTTCAATGTTAAAGCGGTGTCTATTTTATATTTGATGCATGTTCTAAAGTCTTTTTTTTCCTCTATAGCCCTGGGCTCCATCTTTTCTCTCTATGGATGTTGATGGCCGTGTTATCAGAGCAGACTCTATGTCGAAAATCCTTTCTTCCGGGTAAGATTAACTGACTCATTGGTACTGTGAGCCTCCTGTCTCAAGGTATTAAATATGACAATGTGTGAAATCATGAGTTCACAAATTCTGTCCTCAGTGTTCCTGTATGCCCTGTCGCTCATTGAAAAGGATTCTGCGATATCTTTTGTATTGACTCTCAGGTACTAAAACCTTGAATGACAAAGTATTTTTATATAGTTTTAACATTCTAATTTTGTAAAATTACACTGACATGGTCTGGACAATAGATTTTCTATTGCATATGTACTCATGGGTAGTTATGATGACACCTTACAAAATGTAAGTGTGTAGTATATTCATAGAAATTTACATTTGGTAACAACTAACCAAATGTAAGTGTTTATTGTTATCATTTTATCACCTTTTTAGTTCATGCAGTTGCTGTATCTACCATGTTGTTCATGGAATTCAGTAGGTCATTGCTTTGCAGTTTCTGCTGGCACCTACTGAGGTGTGTTCTTGTGTTTATGTGATTTTATAGAAAATTCTAAAGAGAGCGGACAATACAACATTTTTGTCTCCTGCTGCGTACCCTCTAGTGACTTTTTTTTGGATAGCTAGAAGTTTCAGTTTGTCTTTAATTGCGGGTGCTTTCAAGGACTTTCATGTTAAAGCTGCAGAGTTTGAGGAATAAAACTTCCACTTTGTCACACTAGAAAATCTATTTTGAATGGCACAAAAAATATCTAAACCCAAGAACACAAATGTAATAAATTGCAGGTGATCAGTCCCTAAATTTGGCTGCATTAGCTTTCTTTCTTTAGGCGATTTTCTGCAAAAAATTGCTTGATGATCCTGCAACTAACCTAAATATCAGTATTCTTGTAACATGACATGCAGTGAACCACGCCTTCCCAACTATCTTCTTTAAACTGCAGAAAACCCTCCCACTTTGTTATGGGGCGTTATTTATAATCCAAAGTAGAAGATTCAGTCTAGGATAACAACCTTTTTCTTCAATAGATACAGTGCAGTGACTGTTGTCTTCCTAGGACAGAAAATGTGTTGATGTCAGAATCAACAGGTGAAAATAATGAAGGTGAAAAAAAGCTACAAAAGCGACATCTAAAGTCTTATAAGTTAATATATAATATTTTTGTTTTTTTGGTAAATTCTGAAACTGAAACTTGTCTGGCTTAATGCAGTTACACCTCCCCTATTTTCAAAAATATCCTTCCTTCATGCAGAATTGCTATTACTTGTTAACATGCTGGGGCTATTACAGGTAGTGCTAGACTTCCAGGCATCTGGATACGAGCCCTGCAAGCCTCTTAGACCCAAGACCTATAGATGTGAATCTGCCTCCATCCCCTCCTGGTTATTCACAAAGCACACAGTCCCAAGCTTTATTTTTGAATGGCAAGGAGGAGAGGGAGTTGGAGAAAGGACCTTGGTGCTGGGTTATAAGACTGACCCTCTTAAATACAAGCAACCCAAAAATAGAGCAGGAACTGTACTAATCCTGTATGTAAAGAAGATTTGCTAGGCTCAGAAGAAGGCTGTAAAAAAAAAAAACAGGCTGCTTTTAAGGAAAAAAGGAAGATGTAACTTATTTAAACAAGTTAATTTTATTGCGCTGAGAGTTCAGCTATTAAAAAAGTAATTTAAAACACACATTTTTTATTTGTTACAAAAATTTGATATGAATTACAAGCAGCAAAAAAAAAGTAGGACTCTCCTTACAGAGCTCTCCTGCGTTTTTTCCTAAGTTATTCTATTTTCAATTGATATCATTAGTTTGTAGATGTCTCTAAAAATAAACTACCACCAGGGATTTCAGCTTGTATCCATTACAGTGCTCATCCCAGGACTGCAGCCTTGCCTAGCTGTGGAATTATATCATAAATGCATCTACATATTAGAGATTTCATTTTGATCAATATTCAATCTGAACCATTGAATTTATAAAAGATGTCATAACAGGATGTAATTGTTGTACATTGTCTATAGAAATTCATAGTCCCTCCCAGATTCAAGATAGTGTGCAGAGTGGAATATCAGATTAGCTGTCCTAAATACACACCATATTTCTCATATTGACCAAGTAAATGTGTCATGTGTGGGCTACCATGTACAGCGTTCATACTTGTTGGGTGAGTGACTTATAGGGCCTGATTTATTAAAGGTCTCCAAGGCCGGAGAGGATACACTTTCACCAGTGATGCTCAGTGATTCAGCAAACCTGTTATGGATCTGGTCCATGATTCAAAACGTTTGCTCACAAATAGCAAATTACTTTTAGGAAATCCATTCCAGGTTTGCTGAATCACCCAGCTTTACTGATAAAAGTGTATCCTCTCCAGTCTTGGAGAGCTTTATTAAATGTGGCCTATAGTAATAAAATATACTATAGCTTCTCAACCATGCAACTAGCATATTCAGAAGAAAAGAAGCTGAGCAATAAAGGCCGTATTCAATTTCTGGTAATCATGGGGTAAAAAAACGTTTTGTCGGCCACTGCACAAGTAAAAGTCACCACTATTCCGTTATCATCATAATCCTACCACACCTAATCCTAAATTCTTGTCTCAATGTGTTCATTTAGCTGTTAACCATACACAAACAAATTTCTGTGTCCTTTTTAAACTAAGTACATATGTATTTTAGCTAGAAGTAGGTAGAACACAGAATATGTTTTGTGTATAATATATATATATATATATATATATATATATATATATAGACCTATATATTTTCCTATGTTGTTTTTATTGCTGCCAGATTAATTTAATGTTACTTCTTTCCCAGGATAAGGATTGGCTTTTTATCAGGTCCTAAACCACTTATAGACAGGATAATACTGCACATGCAGGTGTCTACCTTACAGACAAGTACATTTACACAGGTAATTGCTTGAAATGTCAGTAAACAAGACTGTACTTCATTGCTTCTCCATCTTCACACAAACAGGGATCATTCATTATGATTCAGTTCATGGTTTCACTTTCCTGAGTTACGTCTTACAATCAGTGAATACAACAATAGCATGTATAAGTGACACCGAACCATGCAATTGTTAGCACTTTATCATGATTGATGGAGGTTGAGGCTTTTTTGCTTTTGCTTTATTTTCTGTGATGTTTTGCTCTGCTAAATGAAGGCAACTTGGACTAGCAAAATTAATGTATGTAAAATGTAATTTATTGTAAATATATATCCTATTTTAATAAATATTTTTTATATAATCAGGTTTATTTAGTAATAATAAATATAAATCATTTAAGCTAAATTGGTAAAATGTGGGCTCTGAGTCATTGTCTAAAATATTGCACTTTGCATGTAGTGCTTTGTTCCTTGCAGTATTGTTGTCACATCAATGTCTCCTTCATAATTTTTTATGGTTGGATAAGATGAAAGAAAGAAAAAAAAACATTACTTTATAGCATTGCAAAAAGTATAAACTATGCTACGGAATATAGCTTTCTGTGGTACACATGTTGCAAATCCTTGGGGGCTATGGGATTCAACTCATGAATGTCGTTGGTGCCTGATATCCCTCTGCACAAGTTCAAGACCTGACCCACATTATTAGGAGGCCTTCTATACATTCACATGACCCAGTGCATACCAATATCTGGCACTAGATTATTTGATTGTGTTGGCAACACTGGAACATAAACACGTGCATAGACACATGTGCATTGTGAATTTGGGTGCCAGTGACATCATATTGGATTATTTCTGTGCAAGTGAAAACTAAGTAAATATATATATATATATATATATATATATATATATATATATATATATGTGGGAGGTTGCAAAGAAAAAGGGCATCATAGGAGTTGCTGGGGGTGTAGGTAACTTTTTTAAAGATTTGACATGAAAAAAGAGTAAGTGCATAAAAAAATTAAAAATGAGGATCAAGTCTGGCTTAAGCTATTTAAACCACAGTGGGATTGCACTATAGTAACAATAAAACTTTGTTCATAAATAAAAAAAAAAATAGAAAGTACATATATATGTACATAAATAGACCTTAAAAGTATTTAGGAATCCCAGCACTTTTTATGGACTACAGAACACCCACACACTATGCTGTGGAGAAAAAGAGAATGTTAGATGTTCTGTAGTCTTGACACATTTACTGTCCTGGTGTGACAGTACTGTTCATCATTCGATACAGTGTTGACACTAAATTTGTTGTAATCTGTTTGTTGTAATCTGAGTAAATTTGTTGTTTAGTTTCTAATAGCTTAGAAACACTTGATATATGCTTACATTGAAAGGCTGGCAGCTTACCATGATTTGTTACAAGAGATTGGATTGAGAATTCATTTTTTCACCAACACTTACAGATAATAGATTATTATTATTATTATACATGATTTATATAGCGCCAACATATTACGCAGCGCTGTACATTAAATAGGGGTTGCAAATGACAGACTAATACAGAGAGTGATAGGAGGTGAGGACCCTGCCCCGAAGAGCTTACAATCTAGTAATAGATCAAAGAGAGCTTGTTTTAAAGTGTTTTTATTGCTTGTTCAGAACATGTACTTTAGGGTGCATATTCATAGAAGGGTTCACTTTTACAAATGCCAATCTCTCTGTTTTATAACATATTTGTTACCTTCAATTACAGATTATGACATATCAGCTTCTACAGAAGTGGGGTGTAGAAGGCTTCCTGAAACATATTGATAGGTATTGGGATGTTACTGTCTTTTTGTATGTATTACTTACTGTAAATTTAAACACCATATAGTAACTTTTAAAAACGGTTTAATGACATGGTTCTATTTTTCCACATATAGCTTGTCAAATATTTTTATCTTTGTACCACTGAACCTAACCTTAGTTTTTCACAATGCTTTTGACAAGCAGGGAAGGTATTGTCACTCTGTCATACTTCTGATCGGGACTGGAAGTGGCCATTTCAAAACACATCACTCAGGCAAGGTTCGCTGTTGTCACTACCAGGAAACCCTCTCTAATAAATGTCATTGTTGAATACATGTATGTAGACAGGAAAAGGCTGCATGCAGCAAGTCAGCATCACAGATATGACAAAAGATAAAAAAAAGGTGAAAGCAGTAAAAACAGAAATGGCTGTTGCTTGATATGCAATGCTTAAGCAAACTAAATGTAATTTAGATGGTGTTTATGTGTGTATTAAGCACAAGTCAAATTACATAAATCCAAGTTGTCATCCATGGGGGCCAGGATAAAAGTCTGGAGATTGTAGGTACTAAGCTGGAAGAGGCCTAAAAGACCAAATATTTATCTCCATGTTAGAAAAACTATTGTACTATTTTATTGTTCTCTTTGCTACATTCTTTTAAGTGGCTGTACATATTTAACTGGTCTTGTATGTAGCCAGCCTCAATATTCACATTTTTCATGGTTTTTGTGATTCCAGGGTAATAGACTTCTATAAATCACAGAGAGATGCAATGCTTGCTTCTGCAGATAAGTGGTTAACAGGTAAGTGTACTGATAACTTATTAATGATTTAAAAATATAGTATTTCTTTTACATAAATTTCGCACAGGAATCATATATTATCCTAAAAAAAGTGTTCAATTGAAAAAAACAAATATGTTGCAGCTTACCAGGCTTAGATGTGGGGGCTTCATTCTTTTTTTTTTTCTTTTTTTTTTTTTTTTGGCAAAAAGGTTTGTGCAGGTAAAAAAAAACAAAATTGCTTGATCTTGATAGATCCATTCACTTCCTGTCTACTGAATTGCAATCCCAATCTTATAAACTTTTAAGGAGAAGAGGTGTTTGTTGTCCATATTAGATGTTGACACTTGGATGACAACCCTATTGCAGCCACCATATCTGAGGACTGGTATTCTGATATATGTTGCATTTACATTTTCGAATTTATATGCATGTCATGTGTCCTGGCATAAAAAAGTAACAGAAAGGGAACAATACTGCTAAAATGAAAGTAGATTGTCTTTAAGTAGGCCAAGGCTGTACACTGGGCCTGGACACTTCTCCATGCTTCAGTTGTGCCCTCTCCTTCTTGGTTAAAACTCTGTCCCTGACCTTCATCTCTCAAATGCCAGAACTGCTTTTACCTAATAAAGTTTTGGCATATGACAGTCCACTGACAGATGGTAGAGATTTTTGCAAGGATGTAGCGAGGCTTAACGCCTATGAGGGAGCAGTCATAACCCTACTTACAGCTTGGACTTTGGATCCAAGGGAGACATAGCAATGGATCCACACCCAGAGACATAGCAATGGTTTTAATTACTAATCAAAATGTACTTTTACATGTATATTCAACCATTCCCAATTGCTTACATTAAAGAACTAACACTAGTCCCCAGAGAACATAATCGTTTGTACATATAGGACTGTTGACTAGAAATTGAATAATCTTTTAGATCCTGAAATTTGCATTTCCTTAACATGTAGGCATGCATTGAATATGGTCATTATATCACTGACATTTTTTTTTTTTGTTACAATAAAAGGTTTGGCTGAGTGGCACAGTCCTTCAGCTGGCATGTTCCTGTGGATTAAAATTAAGGGAGTGCCAGACACACATCAAATGATCATGCAAAAAGCAATAAGTAACCAGGTAAGTATCACATTTATAAATATTTTACATATGCATATATCTTCAAACACACTATACATTGCTCTCTTCATCCTGAACCTCCCTGCATCATAGTTCTTACACCTTCTCTAATTATTGATTTCCTGCAGACAAGCAGAGGTTGCACACACAGAAACACTAAGTTTTTCATGCACTTTTGAAGTGACCTGTAAGAGGGGAAGTCAGTTACAAATGCAGTCCAGCACACACCGCCCAGTTACCTCTTTTCAGCGACAAGCGGGATCTGAAAAAAAACATCCTGATCAATTTGCCTGGCAGCTTTGTCACCTGTAAGATCTGTACCCCACAACATAAATCTGACTACCAGTGTCTGTCACCAGTGAGAGCTACATTCCAGTGCACATTATTTACGTCCCACTATTCATGTAAGAAGCTGCATGTGAGAACGTCCAATCTACGTCCATATCTTAGCTGTCAGCCATTAAGTGAGCTGACTAATGCTTTATTAGCTGTTTAATGTGTGTTCCATTATTTCTGCTATTTATATGCTATTTCTAGTGTACTGCTTACTTTACTATATGCTACAATGGCTAATGATTTGTCTATACAGGTTCTTTTAGTTCCTGGCTCTGCCTTCAACACTAACAGTTCAGAGCCCAGTTCCTATGTGAGAGCTTCTTTCTCCTTGTCTTCCCCAGAGCAGATGGACTTGGTAAGTAAGATGTTGCAGTAAATGTTTCCAATAAGAAAGTGTAGCACAGAAGTAACTTCTCAACTCCAACTGGCTCTTCGATCATGTGTAGATGGCTGTTAAGGGGCTGCCCAGCCCCTACCGCCATCAAGCTGCATCAGCTGGTTTTAAAACAAAGTATCGTAGAAAGTTATTTGGAAGTTTTTTTGTGCTGGCAGTTATACAAAAGAAGGGTGGAACACATAGTAGTGACACAATAGTATTGTTACACAATAGTAATTTTAGGGAAACCCTAGCAATCAGATAAGGTTTGATTTCAGATTGAGTTATGAGTTATGACATTTTTTTTTAGTCAGGGCCACCTTAAAAATTCTACTTTTGAAATTTTTAAACACCAGCGAGGTAAAAAGGGGCTCTATAAAATGACAAGTAGGGTTGTGCTTTTCCTACAAAACTTTTAAACCTGTACTGAATTTCTGGAAAAGGTGTTCTCATTTTCATCAGTCTGCAAACGTATGCTAGCTAGTGGTAGCTCCCTTTTGGCTTGCCTTGTACAGCAGTACAAGGCAAACAAGCAGTAACATAAAAATATTTATTATTTG
>NC_092860.1:112643531-112730032 GCF_032062135.1 Pyxicephalus adspersus | reverse complement strand
TTGTTTTTGTAATAAGTATGTTCCTGTACACCATAGTGTAACCTGTGTATGAGCAATTGTCTGCTTATTCTCCAAACCCTGAGATTCTCAAGCCAGGAGCCTTTCCCCCTCTGTACCACCATTAGTATGGGGGTTGAAGAGCCTAACTGAGTTGTGCAACATCAGATTTAGGAAGTGTTTTGTGGCATATGAACTAGGATCGCAAAGGCTGAGATGGGAGCTGTAGAAAACTGAAACAATCACTTATAGTATCACTTTATTATTTCCTGTATTATTTTTTTACCAGCATTTTCTGCTTAGTCTATTGAGGTATTAGGTATTGAAGAATTTAAAAGAGAAAGGGTAGGTTTACTTCCACTTTATAGAATGTACTGCATGTCAGGGCTGTCTGTGCTTTAGGGCAAAACTGGCACCTGGATTTGGCTGCTTTTGCTTTGACTTGTTTGAGGTTTGAGACTAGAACAACCATACTGTGCATTCTACCTTTTTACCTGTTCTACCTGTGTTGCTCACCTTAACATATGAATTTACTCACTGTCCTTTATGGTTTACTTTCTTTGTCTTATTAACAGAAAACAAGTATGCAGATTAGGCACTTAAAGTCCTTTTTCTGCTTTATTCCAAGTTACCAATCTAAAACCTTAGTGTCAAATTAACTGATCTGGTAGCGTTAGATAGTTCAGTAGTGGCTGTCCTTCTATCCTTAAAAACAATCTTTTCTTCAAACATCAAACTTGTATCACATACAGAACATTGGATTTTTTTTTAAAATAACCCAACTGTTTCTATGCTGCTAGGTATAAATTGTATTTATGAAAGTGGATTAAAGTTTTTATTTGGCAAACTTAAGTGTCCTGGTAGTCAATATTTGTGGTATTTCATTTACATGTTTTTTCTCAGAATGTGAGATTTTACAATATGCAGCATCCATTATTTTAGAAATGTGCAACTGTCAGGCAATGGTCACACGTTTTTGCTTTCTAAAGCAGGAATGGTGAGGCTTCCTGATGCCACTACTATAGAGCCACTTTAGCAAGGGTAATACAGAATCATGAAATAGTGAATAAATGTATTAAGGATGTACAGATGGATTTGTCTAGTCTGTGCCTTTGTGCTCATCTTGTATCCTTCATCCCACACTTGTTGGGATGGGAGAGATAAAGAAGAAAGTTATGGCTGTTTTACCCCGACAGGTCATAAGAAAGAAAGAAGCTGGTAATATACAAAATGTAATCTCATACTAACAAGTGCATGCTTTTTTACAGTATAGTGAAGCAAGGAAGTTTGTCCAAAATGAGCTAGAAACGGCCATGTAAAGATTTCAATGGTTGAGATAAGTGTACAAGTGTTATCTATAAATGTCATAGAATTTAGTGCTGACGCTGACATTTTCTGAAAATGCACAAAGAAATGCCAGCTTCTCCCTGCCTGACTCTTCCCAGTTAAACAATATGAAAATGGGCCCTCCCTGGAGCAAACTGAGTTGTGTGGTCTTGCTGATGGAACTGTTATTGGATCATTTTACACATTCAATAAAGATAAGTACTAACTTTTAACTAAGCAGTGTCTGATCTTTGCACAGGTTCAGCATGGAACAAACATGACCTGTATCTGCAAATTTATTTCACAACAAATATTAGATTTTTTTAAAGCATTTGCCATCCCCCTCCCCTCTTTTCTGTGTGATTTACAAAAAACTTTTTTTCCTTTTCTTTTTCCAGTTTCAAAGATACAACAAGCTGGCTGGGGAAATCCCCTCTTATTACCATATTGTCCATATTTATTTTATAAAGGGCCATTGCAGCTCATATTGATGCTGTGCATACCACTATATTTGGTCTTTTAGATTTTATTATCCTGCTTTATGAATTTTGAAAATAATCTGACAAACTTTTTTTACACCCAATCACTACTGGCATTGTATCCCCACTGTTGATACGGTTGTCCTGCTTTAACAAGGAAACCATTTTTCCTGTAGAGGATCTGCCTGTTTTCAAAGCTCTGATTAACTTCCAGTTGTAATCTCTCTTTAGAACCCTGTTCTCACAGTTGAGCCCTGCCCTTTAGAAGGGCTGTGATTTTGATTTACCATTCAACGGGCAATTTGTCAGAAACCCCTAGGAGTTATTCAAATGTGGATTTGCTACAGCCATAGAGAAAAAATGTGAAGAAAATTGCCATAGCTTTATATTTCAGCAGTGGTGTATAAGTATTCTTTCTGTACTTATGCGCATTGCTAGACTATAGATCCTCTAAATAAAAAGCATTTGCTCTACAAGGTTTTCAACAAACATCTCTTTATGGCTCTTGGATCATTGGCTCTTGATAACTTCCTAAACGATGTTGCTAGAAATAAGGGCAGGTTCAGACCTGTTTTAGGATAGAGTGAACCCATGTGGCTGCCTAGCAAGATGTAAGCTCGGTCACTGGTAGCACTGTTTCTTAAAGAAGCAGCGTTTACACATTTGACAGCTGATGGCACCGAGCAATACTGGTACTGCTCACTGCCCCCATTCATTCCCTATGGAGCTGGATTGCTCACTTCTTGGACACCTGGGGGCTGCAAGAGGTGGTATACCGGGAATGCAAGCTAAAGTTTTATTCCCTGCCCCCTCCCTGATTCTTTGGGCCTGATTTATGAAAGCTCTCCAAGGCTGGAGAGAATATACTTTCAGAAACGAAGCTGGGTGATCCAGAAAACATTGAATGGATTTTTTAAAATCCTTTGCTATTTGCTAGCAAACATTTTGAATCCTGGACCAGATCTATTGAATGTTTGCTTGATCACCCAGCTTCACTGATGAAAGTGTATTTTCTCTCCTGGAGAGCTTTCATAAATCAGGGCCTTTATCTTTAATCTTCCTGTGTTCCACAGAGGTTTACAGGTTGCCTTCTGGAACATTATGCATCCCTGTTGAAGAGCTTCATGTCTAACTCCAGCATGTTTACTATACCCAATGCAGAATTCAATAGGACTATATTGAGAGATAATGTAAACTTAACTGAACTCATTCAAAAAAAATAATATTTTCTTGAATATAAAGTCTGTAAAAAAAAGTCTAATAAAAATGTAGTTTCAGCAACACGCCTGTAGCAAGCATGCAGCTAACTGGAGTATTATTATTATTATTATTATTATTATTAAACAGGATTTATATAGCGCCAACATATTACGCAGCGCTGTACATTGTCATGTACATTGTCGGAGTACAGGTCGTGCCTCAACTAGATGAACACCTGAGCAACATACTTATTCTGGGTCAGTGATTTAGAACCTATTAAAGGCTCTGTGGACTCACAAATCAGGGAATTCACTACAAAATTTTCTCTGTGAAATGAATACTCATTTTCATGCTGAGTGTTTAGTATGATAAAAGGCCAGGTCTCTGCCCTTGTGGTGTGTGTGTTTAGGTTTCAGAGAGCAGTGACTTTTTACATAAGGACCTATGTACAGAGAGATTCCAGTGTGGCTCCCCCTGGATGTTCCTCTGTGAGATTAAAATATGTCTAACTTTTCTCTTCAGAAACTGCTGTTTGCACCCATTGGAGATAATCTTCTGTAATCATAAAAGCGTGTTTCTTATTGCAATCACATTTCCAAGGAGTATTTGATTCTGTAGCCATAACATGCGAGAAACCCCTTTTGGACCTATATAGGGTTAGGGGGGTGTTGAGGACAAGGATTTCTTTCTTACCTAAGTTATTTTATGGTTTTTATTTCAAGCAGGACATTGGTTTGCAATCCCTCTGTATGACCCCAGTTCAAGAGAAGACGGTCTCCATTGCATTCTCTGGATGTGGTTGGAGCTGGAGTTTTTCAGCCACTGCATCCTTAAGAGCCACAGATTCCCTGTTTTGTGGAGCAAGTAAAGGTGCTCCAGCCTTTTGGTGCTCAGACAGACCAATGTTCAAGCTTCTGTTAAGAATGAGAATCATTTCCTGCCAAAGCACCCTCTACCAGATGTTTGTGCCTCCTGGGCTTTCCAGCATCAAGCACCTGTTTTACAGATTTGCAAAACCATCACCAGGTCTTTGTTCACATATTCTAAAAGTCTTATGTCAGCATTTGGCATTAGGTAGCTCTTTGAGTTGCAAGTAGTCCCCAATTCTTATTTTGATGGTCATTGGAAAATAACAGCATGTGAACCACTTGTCCTCTTCCACTGGTCAGTGGAAAATTGCTCCCATAAAAGACATTCTTACATAGACAGTGACATCTGTGGTTTGGAAAAATAATTTCCTGGTACACTGGTGGTCCTTGGAGATAAAGTTACATGCAGCTCTTCATCTAAGCCAGGGGTATCAAACTCAAATACATAGTGGGCCAAAATTAAAAATTTAGACAAAGTCGCGGGCCAAACTTGAAACTAAAAATAGCACCGCTACTACAATTCCCTGTGTCAAGAAAACAGTCCAATGCGAGCTTGATGTTATGAGTGGCTGGAATGCCCTCTTGACTGAAATAGCACCGCTACTACAATTCTCTGCATCCATAAAACAGTCCAATGCAGGGCCACGCATAGGCAGAGAGGCGGCTGGTCTATAGACACGAGTGATGGCAGGAATTGTAGTAGCGGCAATGCAGCGGCAGGCCAGCTGCAATTCATATTTTGGATTCCTTTGGGGGCCAAAAAAAGGACGTTGCGGGCCAGATTTGGCCCCTGGGCCAGAGTTTAACACCCCTGATCTAAGCCCTGGCAAATTGAAACTGGAAGGTAGAAAATATCATTTAGATTTCATTAAGCACCTGAAATTTGTCATAATATATTTTTTCTACATTTTTCTTATAACTCAGTTTGAGATTTAAACAGTGAAGCAGAAATGTAGGTTCACAGGTAATGGTAGAATTATTATTTTATTTATTTTATTTTTTGCACTCCTAGACTTCACTACTACTCAAGGTTACAGATACTGCAGCTTTTACAAATAGATTTGCTAAGGTGGTATAATGAGGACAGAGCCTCCTATTCAGGTATAAGTCCTAAACAAACATGGCTTTACAGTTATTACTTCAAAAACTTCAAAAAAAATCGTAAAGGTCTGCAACAAAGTTCAAGAAATAAATAAATCACCCCTAGGTCTAGGATGCCTGGATACCTGGCACATCCTGGCTTCACCAGGGCTGCCAAGACTGAATGCCTTCCTCTGTGGCAGCCAATCAAAATGGGCGAAACCAAGAGGAGAGGAAATATGGTGGTCAACAGTTAGAGGACAGGTGAGTGTATTTAAAAATTATGATCAGGCAGATAAGCTTATTTTTTTGCAGAAGGGACATCATCTGGTTTTTCTGCAATACAGGACCTACCTGGTCACAGTTTTTTTTTCTATGATTTGTGAAGGACTTGAGTACAGAAGTGTTAGGCTTTGCTTAAGGATTAGGATGAGCATAACAATATATAACCTATTATACCATTGTTGTGTTATAAATATTAACTTGTGCTGTTTTTGTTCCCAAAATGTATGTGATGAAACACAGGTGGCGGTACCGGTACCATCCTGCCAAAAAAAAAACATTTATTTTAGATGTCCACACAAAACTTACCTTTTTTATTCCATTCCATGCTCCTCTTCTCCAAAATAATGGTCTGAAATCCATATCTGTACAGTTATTTCCAGCTGCTACAGATCAAGATATCTACCCAAAGAAGACCCATGGAATTAATGGAATTTCATTTTGGAAAAGAAAGACCTAAAACAGAATTTGTTTGCCTGGAGTACAGCATTAAAAACAAGGCACTGTGTTTCCCATCAATAATCTTAAAAGATCTGGGCCCTGCAATTTTCTTTACCTGATCCTGAGGTACTTAGATTGCTGATGCTTTTAAGAAATACCATTTATCTGCATAAGAAGAGAAAACTGCTATGGTTTGAAAGCATTTATCCTCAGGGGATCATAAAACCTAAAGAGCTATTATGCTTTAAATTACACTGCATTTTAGCATATTGAATACCTGTCAGTGTCACAATATCTTTATACATGACATGCAATTTTCTGGCTTTTAATATTATCTATCTGCTAAAAAATCACTTTAGTGATTACAGCCCTGAACCATTTAATGTTGAAAGTCCAATGATTTACGGAGCAAGTTGAATACTAAACACCTACATTTAGTAGCTCCAACATCTCTTTTTTACAGAGCTATATAAGGTTAATTACAAAAATAAAAGACAGATTTACTCACTTTTCCCTGTGACCCCATTAAGAAGATGTCTGTGTCACAATTGGAGAAAATCTCCTAATATGGACACCAGCAAAAAATGCGTGAGAGGCTTTGAATCCCTCCTGCTTCACGCAAAATACATTTTGCCTGAAACTAAGCTTTAAAATTGAATCTTAGTCACATAGACCGTGCTTAGCACAGTGTAGTCTTTATGTTAAAGTGGCAGCAAGGTTTTCTTGCCATTCACTATATGAGAAATGTAAGATGTTTAACCTTATTCAAATCATACAATCATTCACAGGTTAACAGAAAAAGTCAATTGAAGTGAAACTAAAACCTGTGTTATTCACCTGTCCCTATTCCCTCACAGGGCACCACCATCTTTTTCTTTCTTTGCATCCTCTTTGGCAATCTTAATTGGCCAGGCCAGGATGACGTACCTCCTGCGCAGGTATGTGAGAGTTCATTTATTCCCCACATGCCCAGAGAAAGCCATGCTTTCCCAGGCAATCAAACAGGTAGGGAAGATTCTGTAATATAATGTAATAATAATGACCTCCCTGATTGTGCAATCTTCAAAGTGTTAGTTGTGCTTTGAAAGCAAAAGAAAAAAACAAACAAATGGCGGTTATTGGCATTGTAATCTTCAAGAAAATTAGTGAATTTTTGGTCACTTCTATATAAAACAGTGAAAATAATTTCTTGAAAGGGGGCATGGGCTGTTATCTGAAAATTATGCATCAGTAGTGGGCAGAAATATAGAAGAGACAGCAGAATATACAAGAGACAGCAGAAAAAGACCAAGAGAGACTTGGACATGTATTGACTTCTATTCTGCTTGTCTTAGGTTTTGTTTTATAATTTGTAATAGTATAGATCTACATGTGTTCCAGAAATGTTTATCTCTGTTGGAAGTTTATTTAGATATAAAATCTGTGATACATCTTCATTTGTATGTTTGCAAGACAAGCTACCCTGAACATTCATAATGGCCCACCTTTACTTCACAAAACTCTAGGTTTTAGGTTCCCCTGTCATTTGTCTGATCCAGTGTGTGCATTGGGCTACCAATGTACCAACATAGATTAAAACAATTACCTGTAGTATTTTTTAAACAGAGCACCATAATACACAGTTCATTGCATACTATGCAGGTGTGTTTAAAAGGTGTGCGCTTAAAAATAGGGTGCCATAGTATTTTAGGCATATGTAATATGTAGATGAGACATAAAATACTTGGTATGAAAAGAAATGTAAAATGCAATGTAGACTGGTTGCAGCTAACTGAAATTCCTGACCTTGCATGGAATGCAAAGTCTCACTTATGTATACAAAAATAAGATGATGTAGAGGTAGCATTTTATATTTATAATAAAAATTGGGTATGGCTGCTTTAAATCCTTAAAAAAAATTGGTCAGTAGAAAATGATCAATACAAACTGGTCATTGGTGGTCAATGATAATCAAAACTTTGAACATATCCACCACAAGTTCCAGTTGGCTCAAAGCCATTACCTCAAAAACTAACCCTAGTACTACAATAACTAATTGAATAGCTCAAGCACCTGTGAAACCAGGAGAAATGTCATGGAAATGTATTCTGTTCCTGGAGTCGAACTCTAAAATACACTATGAAAATACCTCACTGATGGTTACTAAATGTAGCAAAGCATCTCATTGTACTCAGGTGCATCAGACAGGTAAAATGTGAAATCATTTACATAGTTTATAGGGGCATTTTTATTTTGGAGCCTACAAAGTCATCACTGGGTTTCTGTGTTTATGTAATCTAGGCAGATTTTTTTTTTTCTGGAGGGAGGGGTTCGCATCGTGCTTTACATGGCTTTCTAGAAACAAGAAGTTGTAGTAGTGTCCACATTTGGGACTGTGTCTTCATTTGAAAGTACTGAAAACTATTGAATGTAAGGGGAGGACCAGGGACAGTTCAGGTGAGGAGGAAAGGAACAAATAATAATTATTGTCCTCTGACCTGACTTTCTGCATCTTTAAATGTATTGTGTCAGAGTATGTAGCATATATTGGGCCATCTTCTGCCATAGGATATATTTCTCCTATTATTTATATTTTTGTAAGTAACGTTTTTTGGATCATATAGTAACCAGTAACAGCTAATATTTCCCTGACTTTACTAACCTGTATTTTTAGAAGGAAACAATGTTTTTTTCCCATAGTAGCTTTTACTGTAAAGCAGGGGTCCCCACTAGTGGGCCGG
Organism: Pyxicephalus adspersus; assembly: GCF_032062135.1. Lineage (NCBI taxonomy): Eukaryota > Metazoa > Chordata > Amphibia > Anura > Pyxicephalidae > Pyxicephalus > Pyxicephalus adspersus. Next base: position 112,721,638 of record NC_092860.1, on the reverse strand, counting down.
GGCCATTTGCCAGGCGGGCAGCGGCTTTGGCCAGTGCACCACCCAGCGGGGTCAGGGGAAGAGCGCACTGGCAAGGGCCACGGACCATGTCTCCCGTACGGATCCCAGACCCAGGGCAGTAGGCGGGTTGAGTCTGTGGAAACAACCTGCCCACTCTAGGAGAGTGGGCGCGTTTTGGCATCATGACATCACTCCGCACATGCGCTGTCCGGAGTCTGTGCATTTATTGGTCTGCGAGCTCCAAAAGGTTTGGGACCACTGCTGTAAAGAATGTCCTAATATTTTTCATGAGAACATATTGAAGTGCATAAGACACTTAAAGTGCATAAGCATCTTATACGGGTAGTTCCAATAAGACTTAAACAAAGACGTTAAATAGTTTGTTTCTGCACCTAGTGTGCAACAAATGTGGTATGTTAATGTAAAAAATGTGTTTGCAAATCCTTTAGGACTAGGTAATATCTTCAGTTTCCTCCGGGAATGGTATTTTCATATCCCATTTGGGATGCTTCCTGGAACTAACCACAGCGGGAGGAGTGTCTCTCAACAATATAGGGAAGGTTTCCAGGTTACACACCTTTCCTGTAATTACCTTTCACTTTATGCATAACACTTCTTTCAGAAAGAAAGCTCTGTGTGTTTGTATTCTTGCTTTAGAAGAATCATTTTTTTGGTATGGACAGCTGAACAGAATGTGAGAATCTTATAGGACTCTTACTCATCTTTTTATACTATAGGCTGTAATATGTCATTTCTAAAATACAATGGCTATTTTTAACTCTGCCTAGTCACTCCCTGCACACATATTTAATAACTGCCTGCCATGCTAAACAAAAACAACATCCCCTCCCTCTCCATGATTCAGCCTCAAGCAGAACTAAACGTTTGTTGTTGTGGGTTAGCTTTTGCCATAAATGCCAAGTATGCACAGCAATCTTTCTGATTTTGGCACTCACCTTTTCCCTGGAGAGATGACAGGTCAAGGAACCATTCACCAATGCACCACCAAAAGCAGCCATCATCTCTGCCAAGTCTTCCAGGTCCACCATGATCATCTTCAACCATTGGGAAGCCACTGATAATGTAACTCCTGCATGTGCATAGATTGCAAAACCAAATCTTATTTACATTTTGATTACCTTCTAGCACTTAAAAACAGGGTCTTCACACTATTTACTCCCTCCTTTTTTATGTTTGCACTGAAAAAGTCAAGCTAGATTTGAATAAATGGTCAGGGCCGGGGTCTCCCTTTTTCCTGACAGCGGGTACCTCTGTGACACTGTTCTGGGGTGGAACAGATAGCCACAAGCCTTTCCCTTATTTCTCCTTCTGTGGGCTGCAAGAGGTAGGATGAGAGGAAGGTCACAATACTCTGTCCTCCACCAACATTTAATGTTCCTCTCTGGTGCTCCAAGGGTCCCCCCTCCTGTGGGCCTATAGCTCAGTGATCCCCAACCTTTTGGAGCTTGTGGACCACTAAATGCATGGACTTCGGACCGCGCATGCGCAGGGAGTCGTGTGTCACTCAAAGGGGAAGAGACTTCCCCCAGATTGACGTCATGATGCCAGAACCCACCCATTCTCCTATTGCAGTTCTGACCCATCGCCCTGAGCCTGTGATCCATACGAGAGACATGGTCAGCAGCTCTGGCCAGTGCGCCCCTCCAAGCGTGGGACCAGGGGTTAGGGACCCCTGTTGTAGCTCACAAACAGCTGCACATCTTCCTACTTGTACGTCCATCTTTACTCTTGTGTTGCACTCCATTATTCATGTGCACCAGTTAAGGTCTTCTCCATGCCACACTGCTATGAAGATGGTCCAGGAGTAGAAACAGGTGCTTGGATTAAGTGGAAAAAAAAATAGAGGTGATGAACATGCAAAAAATATACCTAATTATCAAAAAATAATGAATTTTTTTATAATAAATATATTTTTTGCATGTTCATTGTTGCCATTTTTTTGAAAGGGCATTACTTACATATATCATTTGATATGGGTAAGCAAGCATTTACTTGAGGGCTGGAAAGAAACAGAGCACTGTTGGCGAGGTGGAGTGCATAAGACTTGGCTGTCCAGGGCAGGGAATGTTATATAACAGGGGTGGGCAAACTTTTTTAGTCAGGGGCCTCAATCTAAAAAACAATTTGCCAGAGGGGCCAGGTCGATGGTAGAGTGGGCCGGGTTATGCCATAATGACGCCCCTAAACGTGACGTCATGATGACATAACCCCGCCCACTCTCATTGCAGATCTGAGCCTGTGATAGAAGAGTGGGCGGGTTATGTGCAGGCTCTCCCATCGCAGGCTCAGATCCGGGGACATGTTCCGCGGCCCTGGCTGGTGCGCCCCCCCCCCGGCGGGGTCCTTCTCCTGACCCTGCTCGGGGTGGCACTGGCCAGAGCCGCGGAATACCCAAAGGGCCGGAGAAACATCCTCATTGGGCCATATATGGCCCGCGGGCCGTAGTTTGCCCATGCCTGTTATATAACATTAGCAGTTACAAGTTTTCTGAAGAACAACAAATAACTGGAATGCACGATAACTGCAATTGCTTACTATAATGTTCATCAAATGCATCTCAATACCTTCTTCCTATCACTCCTGGGCGCAAAGCAGTTGAAACTAAGCACCTGAGTGCAGTTAATGGTGCAGTTGTCAACTGCCTGTCTGAACTTAGCCCAAGGCTAATTTCAAAAGAGCTACAAACTGGAAATGTCATCTATTAACATTGATTTGAAGCTAATAGCATCGCTATAGTGGATTCTATATAAATCATTAAAAGCAGTTTGTTACTTGGAAGTGTTTTTCTCTCTACCTAAAGGTCAGACTCATGCTATATCATTACGTTAGCATGTAGTCTTCTCAGTTGTAATGAGTGTCAGGAACATACCTGGGCATTTAAATCTACAACAGTAACTTAATTTACCTTAAGCCAATACCCATGAAATGAGGTAGATGTAAATTTTCAAGAACATGATAAAAGGTGTAAAGGTTTGTGAAGCCAGGCTGTTCTAATTATGTAAACCAATAGCACAACGTTCTCGATGACGTCTGGAACTGGTTAGTTGTGTGAATAAAATGAGTGATAGGGGTTCGGTGGTCTAATCATTAGGCTAAAGATAATAAAATATTGTGACAGATAGCATTGAAAACCTACTTTTCTTTAACCCTTTCCCTACCTTATAACAAACACCAGGTCAGCACACTGCTTGTCCCAACCCCTGCTGTTAATATTAGCTAATGAAAGACATATGCTGCCATCTGTATCCTCATTAACCACCTTGCCGGTATGCCCGTACGAAGGTCGGGCAAAAAAAAATGGCTAGGATGGTTAACCCCGTAATTTTGTCACATCCTTACCTCCATGGTCCCGCTGTGCACATCCAGCGGGACCAGACATATTTCTGTAAGTTACAGGTCTACAATTTAAAAAAAAAAATTCATGAAAAACAGTGGATCACTTTTGGTACAGAAATCTAGACCTCAGTGTAACGCTCAGGTGGTTAAAGTCGAGGTAAACTCAAAAAAGGCCAAAACAAAAAACAATGCACTTACCTTCAATCCCACAGTGACGTCAATCAGTCTGGAGGTCTCTTCCATCGCGTTCCGTGCTGTCTCAGCATCCGTCTTTGGGCCGGCGCTCCAAGCACCGCCATCTTCTCTTCTTGTTCCGGGTTCTTCTTACTACATCACCCGACCCAGGCGCAAGATCTGGTGACCTAGTTGGGGAAAAAAACTTGCTGATCTCACTGCGCATGATCATCTTTTTTTTCCCCCTTCTGCGCATGCCCAAGGTGCTCCAAGAGCCTTCTGGGATGCCTGACGTAGGTATCCTGGGAGGCATTGTGCTCCCATTCATTCTCCAGAATTAGGGGGCAGTGCTGCACTAAAAAACGTGTTGCACTTAAAAAAAAAAAACAAACAGAATTTTTATGTTGCATAAAAGGTTTCTACTCTTTTATGTAAAGTGAAATTTCTGAGTTTAGGTACGCTTTAAGGGCCACTCTCCCTACACAACCTCATCATGGTTATATATAAATATACACACACACACATATACATACATAAACAAACTCTGCAGTTGTTTCTTTTTGCATATCAAAGCACAGCTTGCTCCAGAAGTTAATGAATGTCTAGGCTCCATAAAGTTTTTTGTTTTTTTTTGCTTTGTTTGTGATTAACTCACAGTGAGGGTTTTATACAGTAACTGACACTATGCTGCCTAATAATATGTTCAGACAAACATCTGTCCTAATTGCATTTATTATAATAATGAACTTGTTCCGACACACATTCAACCTACAGTCTCTACCTCGAAATTACCTCACGGACTACCCGTATTTGTTTTCGCAGGAACATCTTCTTGGGAAATTGACATTTCAGCGTGATCAGTGAGGATTTTTTACAGTAACTGACACCATGCTGCCTAATAATACGCTGAGACAAACATCTGTCCTAATTGCATTTCTTAAAATAATGTTTCAACTTACATACAAATTCAACTTAGGAACAAACTACAGTTCCTATCTCGTATGTAACCCGGGGACTACCTGGATCTAGATATACCAAGTGACTATATTTACTCTTGCTGTATACATGTGTGCACATGGGCAACATTACCCTTGTATTACTCCATGCAGATATATACATTATTGTGTGCGGGCTACACCAGCAGACTAGGAATGTGTATTGGTCCACAGACACATACAGTCCGCATACACGCCATCCCTGCATCACACTTCTACACAGACAGGCTGACATTCAGTGACAGAAGACATAAACGCATGCGCAACAGCACCCGCTCTGCAGTCTATGCAGTTACAAAGTGGGCGTGCTCTATCAAGAGAACATATGTGGGTGTTTTAGCGGGGAGGAGTTAGTAAATGAACCCTACTTTTTTTTTCCATGGAGGGGCGGAACAATGCTGCGCGTTTATTGGTTGTATGGGCGGGGCTTGATAGAGCGATAGTTTTTAAGAGTTATGGGCGTGGATTAGCGCAGGGTGGTTGGTCACGGGGTGGGCGGGACTTCTCGCGCTAGGTGGGCGTGTAAACAGTAGAGTAATAGGCGGAAGATTGCAGAGATGGGCGGTGCTGATGGGTGAATGGGCGGGGTGTTGTGTTAGCGGCAGAGGGGGCGGTGTAGTGGGAGAAGCTGGACGTATTCTGTAGCCGGGTCCGGGGGGCTGAGAGTGGAGCTCGGAGGACAGGTGAGCTGTGCACGGGTCACTTCTACTTCTATTGCCGGGGGACACACACCATGACAGCCAGGGGGCAGACAGCGGACTTGTCAGACAGCCCGGTGATACTTGCATGGCCAAGTTCTCCTCCTCTATGGTTATCCATAGACTTCACTCTGCTCACCCCCATGTTATATGTGTGAGGGGGCCTCTCCTTGTACTGTGCCTTATGGTGGGGAACAAACCTTCCTGACATGTGTGCAATATAGGGGGTGCTAATAGCTCTGCTGTGCCTGCTATCATCACCATCATTTTATTATATATATTATCCTGGTATGTCTGGCTGATGTCATGACTTGTCTGTACACTATGCCTGCTATCATCACCATCATTCTATACTATACCTTCCTGACATGGCAGCCCCCTATAACTACATGCATAACCTCTGTGATGTCTCTATATTATTATATGGGATCCAGTATGTCTAGGTATAAGCCTATACCTCTCTGTATACTATGCCCAATGATGTCATCACCTACTTTATATAGAATATTCTCTTATATATAACATCCAATCTCCCTGACAGCCCCTATAACTGCAGACATAACTCCCCTGTATACTATGCCTATGATGTCCTCCCACCTTTATATCATATTGTGTTATATATATATATGATCAGATCTTCCATGTCTGCAGGTATAGGTGCTTCATAACTTGTATAATACATGCGGTAGTGTCTGGTCTTTATTTATTTGTGATCCAACTTTCCTGACCTATCTGCAGTTATATCATCACTCCGCTCACCCTGATATTAGACGTCCTCTTTATGTCCTCAGCTATTCTGACCTATTATATCTTCCAACCTTCCTGACGTGTCTGTGGGTATAGGGCGATGCCATTCCTTGTATAGTATGCCCATAATGGTATTGTTTCCTTTATTTTTATATACATGTTCTAAGCTTCCTGACATACAAAGTGAGAAGGTTATAACTTCTCTGTATTCCATGTCCTATGATGTCCTTGTCTCTATTATGTCATTATATATCCATCCTTCTTATGTCTGCAGTTATTGGGGTGATAAGGCTATAACTTCTCCGTATTCCATGCTCTATGATGTCTTCACCTCTTTTATATTATTATATAGGCTCCAACCTTTCTGTGTCTGCATTTGTAGCAGAACTCTGCTCACCCAGACATCTTTATATTATGATCTGTGATATCATCAGTATTATATTATTATATATGATCTAACTTTCCTAACATGCCTGTAGTTATAGGGTGATGCCATCCCTTGCATATTAAAGCCTGTAGTGTTCTAACATCTTCTTTATTATTATATACGATCTCACCTTCCTTATCTCTCTGCAGTTACAGGATGATATTATAACTTGTATATATTCTGTATAATGTTCGTGGCTCATATATTCGCTTCTATACCTTTTATAAATGATCCAATATTCCTGACCGGTCTGTAATTATAGGATGATGCTAGATCTGGCCTATGTAAATACTTTTTACTGGTTCTTGTTTTGTTTTTTTTCTTTTATACATGAGCTGACCTTCCTTACCTGTCTGCAGTATAGGGTGATGCTATAACCTGTATGCCCTTCTCTGCAGTGTTCATTGTTCTTCTATCCTATTCTTCTATATGATCTGACCTGCCTGCCGTAGCTCCTCTCTAAAGTTCTGAGTCCCTCGGATCCAGCCCAGTCATTCTCTCATCATGATATTCCTTATCTCGGCCACTTGCAGCCTTTGCTCACCTTGTGGTTTTCCTTCTTTGTACTTTTCTCACCTTCCTTTTTTATGACTGTATTATCTTATTTTTTGTGATAAGGACCTGATGATAATTCACCTTATCTATATTTTCATTAGTACTTATCTAACTTCGATTGTAATTATTGTATGACTCTGTAGTTTTATCCTGACACCTTGTTCCAGTTTTTTTTTAATGTTTTTTGTTACATTAGTGCTTTGTAGCTTGCGTTTCTTTTACACTGATATATGTAAAATCATGGCAATGTTAAATGAAAATCTCCATGTCACAGTAGAGGACTTTGAAAGGTAAATTATTCACCACAAAGACAACATTGTTTTAGGGTGACCATATTGGGCCAGAAATCCCTGCATAGGGAATGGCATTGTGCGAGACATCTTCCCCCATATACATGTCACCAGACTCAAGGTTTAAGGCCAGTCACACGCTACATGCGTGTAATGATATCAATGTTCTTGTATGTGTAAATGACTTCACTTGTGAGATAAAATATCTTCGTGAATTGAGCTTTATATGTCTTATAACTAGGCTGGCAGAGAAGCCGTGCAGGAACGGTTCATTACATCTGTCAGACTATTGAAGGGCGACAAAGCTTATGTCACGTCAAATCATTTTTTCTAATTGTGAACAACCCCTTTTCAAGTTTTTACTGCTGTTTGATGCTTTTGTTATAGAGACTTCCCCTTACTTCCTGTAAAATCTGATCATGTTTTACCAGACAGGAAGTAAGGGGAATGCTCCAAAAGCGACAATAAAATGCTTTTAGTTAGTAGATTAGGGAAATGCTAGAACCCCAATCTGAGTGCCAGTTGCAGAGTTTTATCCTCTCTTCCTGTCTAGTTTCAAGGGAAATAATGGTAAAACTCTCTAAAAGAGCCTCAAATACTGGAAGAACCTGATGGGAGTTTTTCGCCTCCCCTACTCCTTACAAAACTAAGATTTTTGACTTGACATTCACTTTTTATAACAATAATTGTACTTCCATGTGTCAGATGAGAAATTAATGTGTATTACCATGAATCTGAGACCAAGTTTTTTGTGTCATGTGACAATAAAACAAAGGGTTGTCCATAAGTCACAGAACATAAAATGCAGGGAAATCCAAGTCTTGGGCTACATTCACATGTGCAATAATTATCGCTAGAAAATGAACGATTACCGACCGATCAATGATTATTCACAATTATTTTGAAGGATCATATAGTGCACCATCATTAGTCGTTTGTTTGCAACGATAATTATTGCACGTGCCTAAGTAGCCTTGGGCGACTGGTCCACACTGCAGTAAACCGTCAAAATATAAGGAATGGGCACAGTTTAGTAAAATAGATAAAGGCCACAGAGGATGACAAATTGCTCCCCTTCATTAAGGTATAAAGAACAGTTCTTTGGTTGACGAGCCACCTCTGACAACCAGCAGGCAATGGGAGCCCTCCCCGCTGTTTACTATACCAACTGGCAGAGCTTTCTGCTGTATACCAATGCAAAACAATTTCAAATGTTTTGATCAATTTTGTAGCCAATCCAAACAGCAACACTAATTTAATGGGTATTGAAACATAGTTGTGCTGACATCTGATTTATATCTAGTGCAGTAATCCAGGTAAATAATATACAAAATTTTAATCATTTACCTGGTCATACACATACCAGCTAGTGAATAGGCAGCTATTTAAAAAGATTTGCCCTACCTGAACAGAATCTTAGCATTTCAGTGTTCTCCCCAGCCCCTATAAGCTGGGTGCACCACCTGGCTGTTTTTAAATGGTTACTGATGAGTTGGGTTACAATTCCAACCGGCTTGAAAAAATGTCTAGGTTGAACACTGCACTACCTTGCTGTTCAAAACTGGTAAAATGCCTAGGACCTGCAGAACAGTATATTTAGTCAATCATTTTTTACTTCTGGATAGCGAGAGTATATATATACTAAATTATACAAAGCTTCAATACACAATGTCACACCATATCATATGGTGGTCCTGCTAGGAGGAACGTGTATTCTTTTTCCCTATCCACAAAGATTTACTTATGCATAAGTATTCTCATTTTTAACTATTTGACTATAAATTTGAACTCCCATTTGAGTGATTAAAAGAGAGCTGTCACTTTTTTAAACATGTATCTTTATTCTGGTGATTAGGCTTTCTGACTTCTAGGAAACTTTCATAGAGTTGGTCTACTTGGCTAGTATGTATAGACTGCTTACTGGAAAGAATTGTGGCAGAACTGATATATTTGGCATACAAATCTATGACTCGGTGGTAGATCAGTAAGTATTATTAACTTGTGATGTATTTTATCATGTCCACAGTCATGGAGTTTATAGGGTTGCTTATTAAACTTCAGAGGATTCTTGCTGTTGCAAACCTGCTGTGATCAAAATCTACTACCAGGTCTCAGTTTTCTGCTAGGAGGGATTAGTTGAAGCTGTACTTTCATGCTCGGAAAAAAATAACCCCTGACAGTCACTGCATATTGGATTTGCACATTGGATTAATAATGATCTTAACAAAGATCTAATCACTTAGAAACAGTCAACCAAAATCCCCAGTGAATAGACTGTCCTACCACTGATCCCACTAATGATGGTTTTCTGTGCGCTAGTCATAGTTGCTGAGGATGTTCTCTGGGAAGTGCTGCTGCTGTACATGAAATAAAGTGACCCCCCAAAAAAAGCTATATACTAGGTGTTTTGTACATCATATTCTGATTTCTGGTTGTAGTTTTTACAGTATGGATTTGTATGAGACGTTAGTTTTGTCTTTTAAACTTTACTTAGCCGAAATGTCAATAGCAGAATCCTAGGTGTACAAATAAATCACCATGTATTCTTTTAAATAGGTTTTTTTTTCTGATAGCAGAAATGCATACATGTTTGTATTCTTTCAGTCACCCCCACACCTTGGTTGTAATAGATAAAAGAAAAGTATAGAAGTGTGTTTCTGTAGGTTCACTGGCCATGCTGAAACCTATATTATACCTAATTAGGGTATAATGAGGCAATGGCTTAGCTAAGGGTTCTGCTGTCCAGCTTTCTGTATACAAAGAAGAATAAATCTAAGTGTTTATACTCCTCACCTACTACATCTAGGCAAAGCACTGGAAGATATTGCTACTTGTTGGACTATAAAGTAGAATGAGATTGGAAATGTGGTTGGAATGTAAACACTGGTCTTTATTAAGATACTACAAAGAGCAGTGGTAGTACTCACAGGCAGTACTTTAATTCCTGATCCATAAACAATGATCATCAGATCTGAAGGGAATTCAGCAACTAAACCCAACATAAAAGTGTCTGGTTGTGTATAGATCAGAAGTGTTGGTAAATGTTGTACCTATACAAACCAGGTATATAGCAGAGCAGGCAGATTAATGGCTGATTGTATGTAAATACCAATATGTAAAGTATGCAAAGCTGCAAATGTTTCTCTGTACGTATTGTTTGGAATGAAGCTATTTTGTGACTCTGGTTTGCAAGTCAAAGCCTTGCTTGTTTTCATTTCAGAGTTTGACGGCTGAAATATAGCTGAAAAAATCATGTTTGCACAAGTGTGATGTGAAGATTTTCTGCAACACGTCTTAGGAATGCATCTAGCTTTCAGCTATAATAACCTGGGTTTATGTGTAAAGGAAATCTGTACTGAGGAGATAGGTGGGCTGCCCAAAGGCTTCAGTACTAGAGGAACTCTGCAAGAACAAATATTCAGATCAGCTGTGACCTACATGTCTTGTATGGCCATATAATTGTCAGCATGCACATGCTGCTGCTTGTTTCAATCTATTCTAATCTAACTACTTCAATCATTTTACCTCTCTTCCTTAGCTGGGGAAGAGCAACAAATGTGCCATTCAGATTATACATTGCTATATGTTCTCTGTATCCAACCCTACCTTGTGATCACTGACTGCACAATTTATGTAGAGCAACATAGCTTAGTAAATAGTAATATGTCATGATTTCCTGTTCTTCTTCAGAGGAAAACTGCAACATGTTTAGCAGAAGAACTTGCCATGTATAAACGCTACTATGCGAATTTTGCAATTGTCTGTCCTAGAGATTGTAAAAATAATTTTAGAGGGTAAAAAATATGTCTGCCCTACCAGTGGCACGGGTTAGGTGGCATCAGGTCTAAACATAAACTCTGGTTCAGATTTATGTAGAAATCAGAGGTGTCATCAGTCAATTATTGGGTATGGGGAGTTAAAACTATTTTTTTTTGTTCATAAGCTAAAGTAGGGAAGGGTTAAACCTTTTCTTTTACTTGCCTTCTGGCAAGGTTTTCCCCACACTTCCTGCCTTTGAGATGCAAAATGCAATAAGAGGGAATTTTCCAAAGTGAGGAGAATTTCTATTTTAGGGATTGTTCACATGAACAAGCGTTCTAACTACAAATTATGGACTTGTCGTAACTGTCTTTCTCAGAGACCGTGGTCACTTGGACAAATAGAATCTCTACAGCAGGGGCACAGACATCAATACCAACTTAGCCTTTTTCAACCAGGGTTCTTCTTTCAGGAGATTTCTAGAGGTTCCTTGACCAGTGGCAGATTTATCTCCCGCTTACAATTACCACCAAAATTAGAGGAAGAATTTTCTGCTTTCATCCAATGGGTGGGTTCGCAACTAATGAATTTGGGCCCTATGCTGACTATAAATGTAAAGTGCCAATGTTTCAGTGATCCCCATTTTAAATAACTGGACCGCTAATATAAATGCCATGTTTTCACTGAATATCACTGTAAGGGGACAATTTTACTACGATCTTAGTAATAACCCTTAGTGTAAGGAAGCACTACAATTAGTGAAAATGGGTTTTGGGGGGACAGAGTTAGAGAGTATTGAAAAAGAAAATTTTTTCAAGAGTCTACATATGTCACAATGACCTGCACATATATCACACCTTTCATCAGGGGTTCCCTCATGTCCTAAAATGTTTCCAGGATTCCTCTGCCTTTACAAATTTTTTTATACTAATTTTATATTCATCGAGACACAATGTTATTCCAGTTCAGACATATATATTTTACTGCAGATAGGTCTCAACTGGCCATTGCTTTATTTATTAGCCTGTAGGTAAAAACATAAAACTCTGATATTATCGTACAGTTTTTTTCCCAGCAAGATACCTCTTAAAGAGCTGAAAGGAATTTATTGTAGGTTATAGAGTGAATTTATTCTGAATTTTTTTTTTCTTTATATAATCTTATTTTTTTTCTTTCTTGTTTTATGCAGTTGGTTTGTGTGGTCAGTTTGTTGATCACGTGCTAATATTGCCTAGAGGTCTCTTTTTATTTTTCTCACGGGTACGTTTTTATTCTTCCATAGAGATGTTAGATTTGTGCCAGCTCAGACTTATTTTTTGACATAAAAGGGCTTTGCAGCTGCTGAGCGTACATTGCAGTCAGCTGGGAGAAAGCAAGCACTCAGGCAAATGAGAGGGCTTGATCCGCTTGAATGGATGCAGAATGTCTGAGCCGACTGCGGTGAATGTGCCATGTAAATAATCTGTTTACTCTGCAATATTCCACTATTGATTTTATCTAATGTGTTGACATTTGTAATAAAAACATTGTTTTAAATATATATTGTTATTCTTAAATGCTGCCTGTTCAGCTTGATTGTGACTAGATTTTATATATATATATATATATATATATACTCGAATATATTTTAATTACCAAGGCCAGTATAATGTTACATATTTTTATTTCTATATTTTTAGGTTGAATATTTTCCTCTATTGCTGGATAGGCCTTATTCATTTGTATAAAAGTGAAACTTTTTTAAAATAAAAAAGCGATCAGGCAGGAATTACACCCACCTGTCCCTGTTCAGTCTTCTTTCTTTTTCACTTGACATGACTGTCAAGTGATAAAATCCATGACAATGCTGCGTAATATGTCGGCTCTATATAAATACTGTCTAATAATAATAATCCCCTATTGAATCATCGGCCATCTTGACTGGCCATCCCAGGATTAGGAGCAGCTTCAGGGGAAGCACTATACTTCAACTTTAAAGTTCTGGTATAATTTCTCCTTTTGATGTTTTACCTGGTGCTGGGGTCTCCTGTGTAATTTCCCCCATCCTCATTCTCACATGCCCTATGGCACTAGAGTTACCCTTTCCTCATGTCAGTGAACCGCTGCCTGTAACGTCTACCAGTGGCTGCCCAATATAGAATGACTGAGGCCAGCAGCAAGTGGTACAATAACGCTCACTGCTACACAATGTCAGATCTGTGAATGCCAGGTTTTAAGAACCAGCCTGTGATGTGAGTGCAAGCTGCCGGGAGCCATGAAGAGTTTCTTGCTCCAGCTACAGATCTGAACCTGCCCTATATGTGTTTGTGCTGTCACGCTTATTTGTTTCCCAGGTTTTGAGAGGACAGGAATATTTCTAACTTATTTGTCTAATAAAAACACCTTTTTTTGGGATACATTAACTGCATTGTTTATAGGAATGGGTATATTTTAACGCAATTGTAACAATTACTAAACATTCATTGCAAGTGAATCAGTTGCTGTAATTCAAATCACCTGAATCATTTTTATTGCTAGTTGTGGTAAGTAGTTTAGTGTTTGCACAACTGAACACTTTAAACCGCATTTGTCATGGTGTAGGTGGGACACGTGTGAATCCATCAGGGTTACTTTTGGATAGTGTTGTTGTATTTGTGTAGCAATACATTAACAATGAGTAGTTATGTATTTAGCTGTTTGTCTGTTGTTCTTTAACTTTGATAGCTGGTACTGTGTTGGACGCTCCATGCAGACACATTCTCATGAACAATTTAGATGCCTATAAATGTACCCATCTTTAGCAGTCTTTGCTATGGTACAACTACCGGTATTTGATGTGTCTGAGTTCGGATGGTGGGCAGTGTGAACATGGGTGTTTTTACTGCTTTGCCCAGTGTCTTATCTGCATTCAGTACAAATGATGTTGAAAAGAGTCGGGAGCATTTGAGGTGAAACAAGTGTGTTATCTCTCTGGCTTTGAAGATAGCACAATAAAGAAGCCAGCCTTTAGAACATGCTGCACAGTGCAGCAACCGGACAAAGGTAATTTTTTTTTCATTGGTTTTATTATAATAAACTTAGAAATGGACATCGACCCTATTACTATGCCTCACTGACCATATCATTTTGTTCATTGAAGTTTAATTGAAAAGGTTCCTTTCTTGATTATATAGCTTCTAAGAGGCTTTTTACAATAACATCTCTCCTAATAATCAGACCTAACAGAGATTTTAATTAGCAGCTATTTTTTTTTCCAGTTCAAAGCTGGTCATAGCCATCGAGAAAAGTTAGGCATGATCTAAGCAACGAAAAGTCTTTTTTTAAATAGATCATGGTACTTATTTTCCTGAACGAGCATGATCAGATAAAAAAAAATAAAAAAGGCCTGGCTACTGGTGGTAATGGAAATTGTGCAACTTTATCTAATAGCTTCTTTAAGATGATGAATTGCTGAGCCAGGGTGAAAGGTTTGGCGGTCCCAGTGCCACATGATTGAAAAAAGAATTGGCGAGTCTTTTATCTTTAATGGGTTGCACAGAGCTGTGGAGTCCGTAGATAAATCCTTCGATTTAGACTCCTCAGTTTCTGGTACCCCCGACTCCAACTCAAGGTACCCAAAATTGTCTCCGACTCTACAGCCCTGGTGTTGCAGTCCTTACAGATTACACATGAGATTTGAATAATATTATCTCGTATTAACATATAGCCTGTATCTATACCAACTGTATTTGAAGTGAAAAATGTGGACCCATACCTGCTGCACTGTTTAGTATGATCTTTTTTTATATTGGGTACCATGCATTTGTGAGGAAATGCTGAAACTTGCCCACATCCTCACTGCTTCTACAAAATATTATCTTCCATTTCACTCACATTTACAAAAAAATCTACATTGCTTTTTTTCATGCAGTCTTTTGAACAGTCCACTAACTTTGGTAGTCCTTTTTCTTTCTCAGTGACAGTAATGGGCAGTCCCTACTTTTGGAAAGCAAGGTGCTGATCTAGTTATGTGTGAATGAAGTGTTGTCCAGAACTATTGTGCATGATGATCTCCCCTAAGAGGGTGTAACTATGGTGAACCGGGGCTTACAGAAAGAGGGCTAATTGGCTGGTCATCCGTTTACACTGAAGCCTTGTGGCATCTAGTGGCAGAGAAGTACTGCTAGGGACAGCTATAGACAGCCAGAGAGGCTTTGTTTAGTTTTTTACCTGTTGGGCCTCATTACTAATCTTTATTTTTTTTAAAGAGCTAGATAAATATTGTAGCACATCTTCACCCAAGCTGCAGCTAGACAATATATGCCGGTATCCAATAAAGATACTATATTATGTGCCTTGCAAATATATTTTAGGAAAAAGCATTTCCTAAAGCAGGGGTGCCAAGTCAAAGGGATCTACCAACAATAAAAACTTGGACTTAACTCCTGTGTGCAGTAGAGTTTATTTTGAAAGACAGCAGGGCTCCGCAATCTACTTGCGTTGTCTTTGCAATCTATCGCTAGATCACAATCCACCTGTTGGGCACTCTTGTCCTAAAGTATACCAAGATATTCAAATATTTATTGGATGCAGCTAGATCCATAATAAAACTGGTAGTGTAATATATATTCAGAAATTAGATGCTTAACAGCCTGTCATGGGTTCAACTCCTTTTCAATATCTTCATTTTTGTGACACTGAAGGAATATAAAATGTTCAAAAAGCAATTTGTAAATTTAGCATTTGCATCTTTTTAATCAGTTTTTTGTGCCGTTTACCAATGCATGGGTAACATATATCTATTTAAATCTTTCTTGGCTAGACATTTTAAGTGTAGGTATATTGTTAATTGCACATAGCTGGTAGATCGTTTAGACAGCAGATTGGAACAAATTATACTGGAGAGTGTCCAGTCTGGGACAATGATGTCCATTCATAGTCACTCAGTGACTTGGAACAAAGAGGGGTTTCATTGAGGCTCTTTATTTTATGGGAATACTCTTGTTTAGAAAGACACTGGCGTCAGTGTGTTTACAAATGAGAAAACATGAGGACATGGCAACGTGGAACTTGGTATTTTCCCTCCAAGCTGGATATAATTGCTTCTACTCATCTAAAAGAAAAATAAATGGATCAGTTTATAAAGAGGAGAGTAAAGAAAGGCTTATCGTAAAAAGAAGTACATCAAAGTGGTTGCTAGGAGAAATACAAATTGCTTTCTTCGAGCTGTGTGTGTTTTAATAGCTGCCCCACTTATACAGTATTAGTAATTCTCTGGAGTATGGCTCCCCCTCATCATTGCTCAAACTCTGTTTTGTACAGCATACTTACAGATTATGGCACGCACCTACCTCCTTCTTTGTCCACACGGGTTATTTGTCTCCAACATCTAGGTCCAGATATGGAAAGAAAAAAGAAAGTCACCAGAAACCAATGGAAAAGGTTTTGGGCAAAGGAGACTTTGCATGACTCTTCTGCCAAAAACCTACACTTCCTGGCAAAGTTTGCCCAGGGAACTAAAATGAAAGGATTCAAGAGTTTTTTTATAGCAGAACTAAACCTGTGCGACTTGCCTATCCCAGTTTCATCACATGGTGCCACCATCTTCATTCTTTTCTTCTTCCTAGAGACTATCTTTCGCCATCCTGACTGGAACTGCTGGGTTTCTTTGGCAACCACTGCTCAGCTTTTTTTGACACTTCCCCAGCACGATCAGCCAGGTAAGACGGGTTTCTACAGAAGAGACATTGCCTGTCTTTCTGCAATAATAGCCTGTCTGATCCTATACTTTGAAAAGTGGGACTTAAAGTTCCACTTTAATGCATGTAAATTATTTCTGGTACAGAGGTGAGCTACAGAATGGTGAGGCAACATAAATGCCAAACATGGAAAAGGGAGGTCTGGGAGTACGGGGAAAAAAGAAGGTCAGGAGCTATGGAACGAATTGTGGCATAAGGACATATACCACATTCAGTGGTATGTATGGAGGTATGGAGATGTTTGTGTACATTGTGGTGGTACTTTGTCCCAGGGCAACTAATAAGACACTGAAAAAGACACATTTGGCAGAGACAAGAAAGTGTACTTTTAGTAATTTTTTCTAATGCATTCAAAATTCATGGCACCACAGTACACCAATCAATGCAACATGGGCCACCGTAATGCCCCAGTGTACATATATGCATGCCTTGAAAGCTTTCCCGACATTCTTACATTTGTAGAGTTTTGTTTAACTATTCTGACCTGATATTGTCATATTTAGGTTAATTTCCTGTCTCGCTACTTTTTAAATACACTGACAGAAACATACATTCCTTTTGTGTATTGTTCTGGAGAGGGGGATGGGATGTGTGCTTAATTGGTACCTACACAACAAGCAATTTACTGACTCTTAGTTACAGAGACCTTTAAAGCATTCGCTTTTACAAGCTGTTTAAAGCTGTGCATCAAGAGAACCAGAGGTAAAAATATATGGTCAGAGAGCTGACTGGACTGATCAATTTTAAAGGGAGAATTTTATTTACGTTTAAAAAAAAAAAAAGTCACACTTGCCCTCAATCATATTTCATATGAAAAGGTCCACCCCCACCCTATTCAAGACATGTTAATTAGACAGGCCACGGTCTATAGTAAGTCACTTAGTCTTCTCCTAGGATCTTGAGTAAAATGAACATAAATCTTGCAAGACATCATACAAACACTATACTATATAGGAGAGGTTTCTCAAGAGACTTGGCCCCTTGGTGGTCCCACTCCCTGTACCCTCCTGGGCAAGCTTACCAGAAACTACGGTGTAAAGTCAGAGGTTTTTTTTTCCCTATTTCTTGGAAGTGGGGGCTTCAACAATGTGAAACCACAAGACTCCAGGTGAAAGACATTAATAATAAAGAAAGCGAACCATGATCAAGGATCACCCCAAGTATTGCAGGTATGTTCCTCTTATGATCAAGCATGACCCCCACACATTCTATTTAACACCTAAACCCATCAAGGCTCATCCTAGGTATCACAATAATGTTCTTGGTGATCAAACATGAACATGATATTTTTACAATAGGATCTGCTGTCCTGAACTGGCTGGTGCTATCACAAGAAGTATTTCAAATACATTTTATATTTCATTTAATATTATTGTTTCCTTCCTAAATTCTATACATTAGCTTTTATGAGTTGGCTAGATCTTGACAATAATTTTATCTATTTAGTTTGGAGTACAAGGGGGTACTGGACCTAGTATTTTATGTAAGGTCTGCTTTAAATGTGTTCACTAAACTGTACTACTCAATTCTAGTCTTAAAGGACCCCAAGAGATTATGTGTACAGAAATGGTAAAATGGGTATGCTCATGTAACTACAGTTCTCCTTGTGGGAAAATATGAAGGTTTATCTGAGTCCCCAAATGTTTGAGAAAGTAGCAGACTGATTAAAAATGGCATCTATATTACAGAATTTGGAGCTGGTTCATTACATTTTTGCATATATACTCTTGCTATGTTCTTGCCTGAAATTGCACTGCATTTACTGTACTACGTGATTTCCTTTAAAATCCAGTCCTAAAACATTGTGTAAGCTTTAACATATTATATTTAAGAAAGTCATTACAATATTTTAAATCGGCATTTATTACAATACCTGGTCATTGTTCAGGCACATCCTGTTAAAGAAAGCCGATGTTGTAGGTGTGTCTCCCATTTAAAGAACATCTAATGTAGACATCGGGAGTACAGACTACAAGTAAAGAGCTACACATGTCATTTTTAATTGTCTATTGCTACTTATAGGCTTAAAGAGCCTGTCAGGGAATACTCCATCTTCTCCTTCCTCCTGCATATGTCCTCTCACTCTCGGGTAGAATACATATCTTGTATGGAGAGTTACAAGAAGATTTTTAGATGGGACAAAGGGACAATGCTGGCTGATTGTGTCTCCCTAAACACAGGCTGATCATGCTGTTGCAGAACTGATTGTGTCTCTGTTTCAGAATGGAACTTGTGTTTCTGAGGACACTCACTTATTATTTGTCATCTTTAAGACATTATTTCCTATGTGTCTCTCCCATTGTCTGCATCATTCCAATTTTTTATACAGTCAACAACTGTTTGATCCACTTTATGATAGAGTATTTCCTCATGTTTATGTGGT
Source organism: Pyxicephalus adspersus (assembly GCF_032062135.1). NCBI lineage: Eukaryota > Metazoa > Chordata > Amphibia > Anura > Pyxicephalidae > Pyxicephalus > Pyxicephalus adspersus. The sequence goes on along the minus strand of NC_092860.1, from coordinate 112,702,536 downwards.
AATGTTTTTTGTGTCCTTTGAATACATGTCTAGGAGAGGGTGGTAATATAATATATACCAAGTTGTTGAGATGCCTAGGGGACAAAAAAGTAAAAGAATACCTGACCTTGGTTGCAGGGCATCAGTGGGGATTAAATGCAAATAAGGTGTAAACAAGTATTTTAATAAATAAAATGGCAGTTTACAAAAAAAGCTTAACTCACTTTAATACAAGGATATTTTATTTTTACACCTACTTTATAGCAAAAGTAAATCACTCCAAGGAAACATTTTTGAGGGGCAGGCTATTGCAGAAGAAACTCTTTATTTTTCTTCCACAATTAATACTCCTCTTGTGTGTACCCTGAGCTGCACATGTTCATTCTCTGTATTCTTTGGTGCCAGGATAACTTAGTTCCCAAATACATGGACAAGGATTTTCTTTATCCCAGGACAGTAAGAAGTACAGTAGTATGTAGAGCTTGGCAGAAGTGTGAGCATGGCAGTCGCTGAAGGAATGCCTTTTGGTAGGCAAGTGTGCATAATGTGCAAAAGTAATATACATACGTGCACAGGATGATGAAAACCTTCCTGCTATGATGGAGATTTAGTTATGATTTTAAGAGCTTTGATCAGAAAAAAGAAATATTTAATAGTTTTTCCTTCTTTATTAAGAACTTTTAAATGTTAATTTTCTCTGGAAGTCGGTGGCTTGATTTGTTGTGCAATTTTGTATGATGAATTTTATAACCAGCTGCAATTGACAGCAAGGTTGAAGCATTAAACGCAGGCATATTGCAACACATCCAAATGTTTACTAAAAACATATATTCAGTGATCCCTTTACAATTCACCAGAAGTGTTCTAAGCCTCTTGGCTGCTTAGTTCCAGGTTACTAAAAATATCTTTCTGTTTTACAGGCACGTTTTTCAGATGGGCCAGACACACATTTTGCATCTTGGGAGTTCTGCACGGTTAATCACGGAAACTTACATCACCATGACAGACTGCAAATTTTGGTGGCAACCATCACTATTAGTCATCCTCTTTTCTTTGGCAACTGCAATAAACTCAGAGGAGATAAGTAACCATACTGTTAATGCTTCAGAAACACAGGATTCCTTACCTGTGATCACATCAAGAGTAGATCATATCATTGTAAAAGAAGGCAACAGCGTAATTATACATTGCAACATTGAGGGCCACCCTGACCCTTCTTTTCACTGGTACAATTCCAATGGGCATCTACTCAAAGAAGAAAATGGTAAGTTTGCCTAATAATTGCATGGCGATGGCCCAGTTCTGAACATCTGATCATTAACTTGTTCTTCAATATTTTTTGTTATGCTTTTCAAAAATAATCTAAATTGAAGAAAATGCTTTTATTTCATTTGTAAATAATGTTGCTATGCTTTGTGTACACAGAAGAATTTGTAGCGTAAAAGTTTTAGCATTTTTTTTGGAAGTAACACTTGTTTTTAAACTAACACTGGCTGAACTAGAAAAAACACATTTTCTTTGTTTTGTCTACACATGGGATAGAAAATGAAATAACGCTTTCAAGACAATGTTATACTAAAATACATTTTATGTTGTTTTCATTTATCTGCAAATAGGCCATTAGCTATTGCTGGTTAAACACTATTTGTAGTGTTAATGCTGATTTGAGACCTTGGGCAGATGTCTCTAGGGTGCCTGGACTTAGCAGCATTAGGGTTTGTAAACACGTCAGATGATTCTCGCCCGATACGAGCTATCGTGTACATGAATGACCACAATAGAAGTGAGGGAAGAAGAAAGCAGCGGGGTGCTCATTCACCTCCCTTTCTTCTCCATAGAACAGAATTGCACTGTATGAACACCACAATCATCTTTTCAGTCATTTGTCGAGAATTTACATTTTTACCTGGCTCTTATTTTCTGACCACTAGCACAAGGTCATATCTTGAAGTTCAGATATCATGTCTTCGTAGTTTTCTAATGACAGGTGCTTTAGGCTCGTATCGGTGGCAACAGTTCTGTTTGAAATGCCTCTTTATATATAATATTGACCAATGCATTGTGTTTTGCATTTCTATTAACTTGTATTGGAAAGCCATACCTGTTTTAAGCAAACAAAAGTTGTTGACAATGCCCAACTTGTTATTTTCATTGTTATTTTCATGTAAAAAAAAAACTTTATAGGGTAAAAGTTTAAAAACAAAAAAAAACAAATATTTCATTAACATTAATAAAATCGGCTAAGTTAGGTCCTAGCTTTACTATTTGTTTTAGGGGCATTTTCTACTTGCATCTGTTGTTAGCCATGCAGTGGATGACTGTGTGGAAGATGAGGATCTGTGTCTTTAGCATTCTGCTGAGGCTTGTCCACATTAATTAAGGAAACACTCTTCTAATGGGGAGAAAGAATTTCCCTGTGTCCTCTAGTCTGACAATGGGCCATAGGCCAAAAAAATGTCATGGCAGCTACAAAGCCTTCTTTAGTTTGAAGGAAAGCTAAAAAAAATTTGGGTGAACAGGTATTATGTTCTGCTTCATTATCTTATAGTTGAAAGAAGAAGTTTTTGTTTTTTGTTACTTTACTTTACATTGTAGATATACAGTAGGTGTTTCTGTTGAAAATGGGGTGTGGGAGTTATAATATTATTATTAAACAGGATTTTTATAGTGTCAACATTTTACGCAGCGCTGTACATTAAATAGGGGTTGCAAATGACAGACTAATACAGACAGTGATACAGGAGGAGAGGACCCTGAAAAAATGGGTTTTGAGGGCTCTTTTAAATGAGCAGAAAGTAGGAGCAAGCCGAATAGGATGAGGAAGACCATTCCAGAGAGTTGGGGCAGCTCTAGAGGAGTTCTGTTTCATCCAGGTTGAGTTTCAAAAATCAGTCAGACATCCATGATAATATGGCTGACAGGCAGCATGAGACCTTATCCAGGACTGAGGGAGACAGGTCAGGGGTGGACAGATAGAATACTTTATAAGACTAAAGTTATAGGTTTTACCACAACCAGATGATCAACATTTTAGGAATGTCTAGCCTGTGCTAATCTTTGCTCACCAAGGATTCTGTCAGCAAACAGTAAACTTAAGGCCAGTGCCATGGATTCTACAATACAAACTAAAAAGAGCAGTGAGCTAATTACAGGATATGAGGGAAATCCAGCAAACAGTATTGTTGCCTTGTTGGCAATAGAGAAAGATTTCCCTTTTGTAGCAGGTGGAAAACAAATCATCTTTTAGTTGCACAACTGCAATTGAAAGGTAATTTATATAATATTGTTACTGCTATAAAAAATGTTTTTATCTGTAAAACCTTTATTTGTAACTAACAGTCCCTCGCTTCCTTAATGCCTAAAATTGCTTTAGTGATACAGAATACTAATAACTTTAATAGATATTGTATTTCAAAACTACATATATGTAATTAATCAAAATGTATCCAGTAAATATTACCCAAATTAGTTTCTGCACATTTTGCAAATTGTTGCACAGTCTGTTGAAGCTACAGTCCCCCCCGGCCATCTGTGTCCTGGTTGGATATTTTTTTTCTTTCTAGTGGACCTTGTAATTGGCACAATGTATAAGGAGAAATCATCCCATTGGGGACACAGGCATCTATCAGATCCTGACATTGGTTCTATCTCTTCCCCACTACACAAAGCATATTCACAAATGGTCTTTGCAATATTGATTCTGTTTTAGTAGATTTTTGAGAGTTAAATTACCTAAACAATAATTATATTGTTTTAGGTTTCTGTGCTTGAGCTCCTGGTTCTACACACATGTTCTCACCATCATGAGGGTCTCTTTCTCTAAGTTGAATTAAAATCCCAGGTTTACAAGAACAGAATTGTTGGGAATTATGACAAAGGAGTGGTTCAGTCCAGCAGGCTCAATCGGTAGACTTTTGCACTAAACCTTTAGATAACGGTGCATGATGGTTCCCCAATAATGTGTTTGTGCTGTTAATGGACTTTTGGGGGTTCTTGGGTTCTTTAAGAGCCAGCGCTGCTCTCAAGAGGCAAAATAGCCCACTGCGGGATCGCTTGACCCTGCGTTAGGTGTGAACCTGCCCTAAACCTTAATAATTAAAAAAAAAATGCAAACTTGTTCATGTTTGTTAATCTGCTTTGTGTAATCATATATTCATAAATATAGAGCTGGATCATATTCCCAACAGTCGTGTATTTGGGGAATTTGACATGTTGATTGGACAAAGAGATTTACAAAACTAAAAAAAAAAAAACTTGAAATGGCACCGTTGGTCAGGCTGCTAAATGAGAAGGCAGCCAGCAAAATGTCAGACACAATACCAGTATTAAAGTAATCCAGAAAAGACGGCCTGTGCCATAGTCCTTTCATTTCCTAATGCAAATACTGATACAACTTGTTATTTCAGATCTCTGTTATTTCCTGATATTTAGACTGCGTGTTCTGACTCAGGAAATTGCAGTAGTGGTACCCTGTTCAGATGTGATCTTACTCTCCATGTTCTCTTCAATAATATAACTTGAAGGGAAGTCTTACATAAGTTGTTATATAAGCAGGATGAATAATAAGTAATAGTTAATGATTTTTACTGGTTACTTTTTACACTGTTAAAGAGATGTGTAATATTATGAATATAAATCTGAAAGTTCAAATAAAGCTAAAGTTTAATAAAGAATTTTTTTTTCCTAAAAAACATTTTATTCTTTATTATTTTCCAGACGGAAAATGGTGGATTCTTGATAGTGGACTTTTAAATATCACCAGTGTATCTTTCGAGGACAGAGGGAAATACACCTGCGTTGCTACCAATTCCCATGGCACTGTAAACAATACAGTTACCCTGAGAGTCATTTTTACTTCTGGTGATATGGGAATCTATTACATGATTGTCTGCCTGGTGGCATTTACCATAGTGATGGTGCTGAATATTACAAGATTGTGTATGATGAGCAGCCATTTGAAGAAGACCGAGAAAGCCATTAATGATTTCTTTAGGACAGAAGGTGCAGAGAAACTGCAAAAGGCTTTTGAGATTGCAAAAAGAATCCCTATCATCACTTCTGCCAAGACACTTGAACTTGCCAAAGTCACTCAGTTTAAAACAATGGAGTTTGCCCGATACATAGAGGAACTGGCCAGAAGTGTTCCTTTACCACCGCTCATCATGAACTGCAGGACTATAATGGAAGAGATCATGGAGGTTGTTGGCCTGGATGAAACAGGACATGCATTTGTAAGACAGGGAGCAGTTGCACAGGAAGTGTGTGATGCCGATGAAGTTTTCACCATCCCTAATGCTTTGCAACGAAGTGATTCTCCTACAGCAGAGTCAGACGCCTCCTCTCTGCATGAACCCCCTCGGCAAATTGCTATAACAGTGTCTGTACATCCTATGGCCAAGAAACAGTGTTTGGATACAGAATCCCAGGACAGCATACCGGATGTAAATGATGACTCTGCAACAAGACCATGTACTCAGACTTCTGAACCAACTGCACCTCCGTCAGATAACTCTACTGCGTGTATTATATATGAAAGCCATGTTTAGATCTATGCATAACACTAATAGACACTTGGAGCACCTTATAGAGAAGATGTTAACAAATTGCCACTTAGCCTTACTAGAAGAAACAACCATTTCTTCCCCCAAATCATTAGTGGCTCACTTGCAGCTTTTCTGAGTTGAGTCTTTTGACATTTAATGACATACCACCGGACATACACCTGCACTTTTCTGGTGTCGTATAGGAGAATAAATCTTTATCACACTAAGAATTTATAGTTACAGTAGACTCTAAATATGTATTTATTTTGTGGTTAACCCAGTGGTTTAATTCTTGTCAATGAAATGTCATTTAACATTTGTAAATATTGTTTCAGATTGAAATAGCTCCAATGCTGAAGGCTGCAAATGACAGGGAACATTTGCTTAATGGTATTTCACCTTCAACAAGAAAGGGAACTAACCCTGAATAAGCTTTCCAAATGCATTAGCACTCCCAAGGGCCTTGTAGCTTGACGATCATAGTGCTGCTCTTCTATTGTCAAGTGTAAAATCAATATAATTTGTCCTTTAAAACAGATTACTGTTTTAAAAGGGTTTGGTTAAGTCATCACATTTTTGCCAAAAAAATGAACATTTGTTTTATTTTACCGATCATGCTTTGAACTAAATTGACCACACTGTGTAATGTAGTGCTTTGAGCTGAGCTCATTGATGTTGCAAAAAATGCCAAAGAGGTGGGAATAAATCTTCCCCAAATTCATAAAGACTACATTAGAAAGTTAGTTAATACTTTCCTAGACACACCCTTGAAGCTGTACAGATCTGCCCAAATACAGACCTGTTTGCCGTCAAACAGGATTTCTCATTGTTATTTATAACTTAATGTTTGGTCATAGGCCAGCAGTGTAAATGTGCAATGAGAGATCAGAATGTTCTTAGACTTTGCAAACTTTGCTGTTCTTCACACCCTGGACCTATATTTAAAATCAAGATCAAGTAAGATTTCAAAGTATTCATAAGGCTAAAGTTCAAACCTGTTTACCTTCTAATGTGTAAAGAATTTGGAATTTTTGTCAGTTTTGACATCACCTTATAGACTGGGGCTGTATGCCTTGTACAGTGGTGCCCAACTGGCAGTCTTCGGACATTCTTTTACAGGATTCTTGGCTTGTCTTTGTAAAGTTGAGCACAAGCAAAGTCTAAGCAAAGTTAATTTTTCACTGGATACCTTTTCCTTCTTTTACTCAGCTATTTTTACACTCATATAGAGAAAAATGAGTGATGGCAGTTTGCAGATCATCATGTCGGGAGTGCTGCAACCACCTCTCCTATTTTATTGGTAAATACAAAGGTCACTTCTGACATATAATTAGACATTTTTGCACTAAATGGAAATAAATTCATAACAACCCCTGCAGAATAAGTAGAGACAGTATAAATAATGAGTTCAGTAGCAAAGATGGCTTAAGAAAAATTATATATTACATTCCACATTTTGGTCTTTGAAACTAATTTCTAAGAAGAGGGAAATATACAACTGCAGCAAGGCAGTGAAAACATGATGGCAATTTATTACATGCTTAGTCTACAATAACAGTTTTAAAAATATATTTATACATAAAGTGAAAAAAGCTTAGAAAACCTTTCTTTTTTATGAAAGTGTGTGCTATCCAATGTCACCTCTAATGTCCTTTCAGCACACGATTGATCAGTAGTTGCTTATTCTTCTTTCTTATCCAGCAAACCATCAAGAGTGTACAAGATAACCATCACCCCCCCAATGCTAGCAGCATAGCTGGAGGAAGATGTTCTGTCAGGTACATGAGCTTAATTTTTACAGCCCTAATGACAAATGCATTGTGTTGTTAGGGTTCCTTGCCTGCCTTTCTTTTAACTCTGTCCCTGGCTGAAAGCCTCCTAGATTCAAGGTTTACCTGAAACTGAAATTGTGTTTTTCCCACAAACTGCTTGCTGCTAATTTGATCTTCTTAGTGGTTTTAACAAGTTGGGAACGGGGGGAAGAATTTGGGGTATCTATGGTGTTACATGACCTTAGAAACCATTTTTAAGACCTCAAGAAAGCATCATATATGTATTTTGTCCCTGTATCCCTATAAATATGCCTAATAACAATGGGCTTGATTGGGCTTTGATTTTTCAACTAGGAACAATAGGACCCTGCAGTAATAATGTGTTTATTGGACATTTTCATGCTTTACAGCATGATAGAAGGGTTCCGTGTGGTAATGGGCATACTACAAAAACCTGTTTTTAGTGTCAAGGCACAGTGCAATAATCCATGGTAACCAATCAAAATTCCTTTTACTAAAGTTATACAGTACAATATGGATTCTTGTTATGTTGTTCTTTAACATTTTCCCATCTTGGTTTTTAAGATACCAGACATCATTGTTACCACAGAAAAATTTGACCTAACTCTGTGAAACAGACCAATCAAGGAAAACAGGCTGACCTTTGTGTGATAGCACATAGTTCTATAAAAACTTGCCTTTGTCTCTAGGTGTCAGCAGAAGATCCTCTTCTGTACTAAGACTTCAATGTTCTGGGGAGAACGGACACAGGTAGGTAGTGGGAGGAGCTGTGCAAAAATAACTCAAGAGAGGCAGGCCATCATGGACAGGTTGTGGTTGGAGTGGCAGAGTGTTAAGCTACGTACACACACCCAATGGTTCCCGCCCGATAATCGGCTCAGGGCTGATATCGGACGAGAATCTGGCGTGTGTACAGCGCCCATCGTCCGAACGACCGTCCTGGCGGAGCCACGGATGATGGACGACGAACGATCCAAATGTAAAGGAAGAGGGAGAGTGCGCAATGGGGTGCCGCTCCTTTGCTCTCCCCCTCCCCTCTCCATAGAGCAGAACGGTGCTGTATGTACAGCACTCGTTCATGCATTGTGCAGTGCTCAGTCATTGGAAAGGATCGTGAAAGAGCCTTTCCAACGACAACACTTGCACATGTGTACCTAGCTTTAGTGTCAGTAGCAAATTAGTTATTCATCAACTGCTACTCTTGGAGGTGAAGCCAAAACCCCTTACTTCAGTGGCAAAAACTAAAACGCTTTTTCATACAATGCCTTAAGTTAATATAGATAGTTTTGTGCACTTTTTTCTGTGCTAAATAAAATTGCGTAACCAGGTGGTTTGGACCTGGGCAAGGGCACCATAGCCTAACCTCACATAAAAACTGAGCACTGAACTAAAGTGCCATTGACAGAGGTGGTAATTAGATACAGGTTCTCATACATGCCAGAAGTCAGATAACCACTTCCTTATCCATAGTGATCTGACAAGTTGGTAAAAAACAATGGGCAAGTTCGCAGAGAAGGTAAGTCGGAATAAAATCAAGTTGGCTATATCGCAGTGAGGAGTCTTAGTGTGTATATGTGTTGTGTGTGTGTGTGTGTGTGTGTGGGTGTGTATATATATATATATATATATATATATATATATACACACACACACACATAACATCTATTACCTCTCTGCTGGCAAGGCTGTCTATACCTGGGTTACACATTGTTCACTGGCGCTGGTGGCAGCAGGGCTGTGGCTGCCTGGAGCCAACATGTCTGGCAGCCACAAAGAGGGCCACAGGAAGCACGATCACCATGTTTTTTATTTTTCACATTTGGTTTCCATTCAGTATTTCAGTGGGATTATCTGATCATTTATAATGTGGAGGGTATTGCAATAAAACAATAACATTCCATTAAAAATGTGTACTGTAGCACTTATAGATACGTCCTCGCTTTCAGTTATCCCTTAGTGCCATTGTAAAGATCTGCAAATATCTAATGTCGTCACTAGTTAAGTCCACATATTGGTGATGGTGTGGCAACAATGCGGCACTGCTATGGTATTTAGAGCTAAGTAGTCACTCTCATGTAGTTTGTATCTGCTTTTACTACAGTGTCATGAAAAAAAAGTTGCAAGGTGGTTGTCTATCAGCATTGTCACTGGTGATTCACATGGCTAAAGCTTGTCAATCCGCAGCTGGCCACTCCTAGTCCTGCTAACTGCTATTTGGAATGGCAGCTATGCCCCTGTTGCTGATTTCCCCTCCAATGTGAGCTCCACCTTTGGAAAGGGGAATGTATTTCTGGGTGTTTTTTGCTTCAGATAGCAACTGTTTTTGGTTAAAACGGTCATAGAGAAGCTTTTAGTTGTAATTTAGGGAATGCAGCCACCTATTTTGAACCAATGTAAGGTTAAAATGTAACTATATTATAAAGTTAAATAGAATTTATAGCTGTTAACTATCCATTATGGCAGGCCATACATTTTAAAGATCTGTTGTAAATGTAAAGATCTGCACTTTGTCAGAAATGAATCATGTTTTCACTAGCATACAAAAGCTTTTTTATCTGACCATATGTCACTGTCATCATCCTAGTGTATTAGCAAACACAACATTGACTGACCATAGCATCATTATTGCTGTGCAGTGACTGACATGGAACTCAGCATGTTTGTGAAACCTTGTCCTCATTTTTGTTTCTATCTCTGATATGTAATAGCTATAAAGCTGTTATGGAATCAAAACCTATTAAACTAACAAAAGCAATGTGATTGTTGTTTGTTTGCTTTTTGAAAGCTACTGAATCATCTGCCGTTGTCTTGCTGTGTCTTGACATATAATCTTATGCTCGCACATCAATCTTTGCAGTCAGTTTTCTTAAAGGAGACGCTTTGTATTAGTTGGTCGAAATGTTTCAGGGCAGGAGCTAAAATGTAACTTTTGTTGGCACTTTTCTAAAGAAAATATTTTTTAAAGTTACCATTCCTTATTTCTGAGTATAACCTCTACATGGTACCCCATCCTAGTGCCATGTTGTCAAAGCCTGTCACTCTACCAGGGTTCTAACAGAATCGTAGCTGGATGGCATATTAACATGTAATAATACCTAATTATATAAGATTACCAATGTTTGTTGTGTGGTATAAAATTTCCGATGTGGCATAGAGTTACCAGAGGGTCACTGATATAAGAAGTGTTGGAGTGCCTGATTCTATGTTCCTTTCTTCACACCTCTCCTATGAATGTAAAGATAATTTAGGCTGCCATGCCACTTTTTAAACAAAGCAAGTAAGAAATAAGCAGTAGCCTTTTCTTTTTCTTTTTTTTTTTTTTTGTACCTAGAGTTGGTAAAGTGGAACTGAACTCAAACTATCAATTGTAAATGTTATAGTACTTACAATAGGCACTCAGGAATTATTTTTTTGCTTAGGCCTGCATTGTCATCTGTTACACTGCAGACTGGAGACTTGTTGTATTTTTAGTGGCTGGTGGAAGCTATCAGCGAGCAGATCCTTTAGCTGCATCCTGATGACTTCAAAAAAAGAAGCTGCTTCCGTCTGGTAAATATATGCTAAAGTATCTTTTTTTTCTGATTGCTTTCTTTGCATTGAACAGAACACACTGTATACAATCTGTACTGTGTGTTGCCAGAATAAAGAATGCGCAACGTGCACATCACAGCTTGTATATAATCAGCAAAAATCACTGCTATGAATGAAGACAGGGAACAGGAGTCCACTTGAAAATCTGCCTCCGGTTGTTTAGCGTAATGCACTGTGCAATTGTACTGATCACATAGATGCAGGCTTTTTTTTTTTTTTTTTGATTTTACAATGTTAAGGCAGAAAAACAAATAATGGATGTATTAAAATATGCAGTGATCATTTTACATAGTTTTCATCTGGCTCAGTGTTGTCAGAACTTGAAAGACAACATTTTTACTTCTTATTTACTACTTTCCTCAAAGGTACATGTAAAACGATTCCAAGACGAATGACAGGAATAAGATTTATGAACAACAATCCTGTGCACTGTTTATATTTATTACTTCTAACTGATTTTGGGATAAAGTCGGATGGGCTTACTTTAAAAATGGACACTTTAGTACAGCAGATCTTTGTGATGGTAAATGACAAATGTGTAAATGATGTGAGAATAGCCTTCCCCTTCACAGCCAAGAGTGTGAATATTTCAGCCATGCTACTGTGTGGCCAAAGGACAACATGCTTGTCATGTAACGCTGCAAATGGCAATCGCTTAGTTGTTTGTTATCTCATATACTGAATTACATTATGGAGTTGTTTGTTTTTGATGCAGTGTCATTGGATAGCCCAAAGATCAAGGTCATCCAATATTGGTTTCTTTCTGCACTCACTGGGGCTTTAAAGGATGTTTTGTGCAGTAGATAATATCTGGTGATTTTTAGCAGCCCAGACTTGTCACCATTTAAACAGTTTAGGCTAACTATAAAATGAAAACCTTGTACTACATTTTGCCTTTTTTCTCCAAGCACATTGAGTGTGGCATCCCCCAGTGTCCAACAGGACCAACTAGACTCGTGAATGGCTGAAGATCTGGATGAAGACGGCAGAGTCTAGAATGAAGTGAGAACAGGTAATTAAAAGTTAAAAAAAAAAACCTGTAATCAGGCAGGTAAGTTTTCTTTTTTGTGGGGAAGATCCCTCCTGCAACAAAGAACATGCCTGGTGACAGTTTTTTTACTTTGAAGGTTTAGGTCTACCTTAAATACACAAAAACACTACAGCATTTTAGTTTATGATAGATAACAATAAAGTGAGAACTCCCAGCTCTAATTACACATTTAGTATAAATACAAATTCTTTATTGACACTAATGTTAGTGGTTTAATGGGCAACTTTGTTTTCAATTTATTTATTCATTTTAAATTTTTGAATTGTTTAGCAGTATATTATTTTATATTAGACCTATAGACAACTGAAGGACATGTGATGCCTGTATTTTAAATATATATAATGAAGTTGCCACACCCTAATATTTTAAACCACCCTTTCCACCTAATAAAGCAGACCTGCAACATATATTAAATATATTCTGTTTCCAGTGTCAGCGGAAATGCCAGGCCTGCCAATACAATAGCTCTACATGGTATTTTAAATGGCACAAAAGGCTGGGAGATGGGTTATTTATTATCTGCAACCCTCTGCTTCTAGTCTTTTGGAGATTGATGTGCACTCCTCTCACTTGCTGTTTTGTCTGTCTCCTAGGAAGGCTGTCAATACAATTCGAATCTCTCTGCGAGAATTTGTGCCTTTTTAGCCAAACATGCACCTATGAGGTCAATTTACTGTTGTTGGACAGGAAGACTATCGCAAATTAGTTATTAGGGGGTGAGTTTTGGGAATATTGAAGGCTCTTCCCCAAAATGCTGTCACGAGTTCACAATTGTCTAAAATGTATGCTATAGCATTGCCAACACTCTTATCTGGAAACACTTTAATCAATAGTTCATGTGATCACATAATTTTTGACCTAAAGTGTATTTAGGTGTTTAGCCTTTTTACTTTTACTAATCCTACTAAAACCTTTCCACATGTACAAACATCCATTTCAACATTTATACTACAGATGTAAATACACGTGTGTGTTTATAGGTGTCTTTGTAAAAGAAAATACTCTTCACTTCACAGAATAAAGAACATACAGAAGTAAGTAACAACCTGATGTTGCATTGATTTTCTTGTAAAAGGAAGTCTTATCAGGATGCCCAATTTCCTGTGCCTTATTATGGATACAGTTCTGGTTTTGTTGCAGAGCATAATTTTAGGCCATTTCTAGTGAGGGTGCGACGCTATTGTAACAATCTCCACTCCATTGCTGCACACTTCACTGATTGCCAGAGGTTCTTCCAGAAACAATACTTGATTTTCTCATAGGATGCCTGATCACTGTCAAATGAAGCAAAGGAATACCATATGTAGTAAGCTTTAAAACCAAACTCTGGTCCAAGAATAAAACATCTGTCATTCCTGTGCCTCTAATAAGGGATACTTTGCATTGATGAAGCGGTCCTAACTGGGACTGTATTTGAAGTGAAATCAACCTTATGTGGACTCAGGTAGCAGTTTAAATTTAAGTTTATTGTCTAAAACTTTCCCACTTCTACATTCTATGTACTGGAACCCATTTATCTATTACTAATTCATGTTTCTGTGTATATACAAAAACTGTAAGTTTTACAGTGAAGCCTGTAGTAAAAGAACATTAATTGTGCAATGTAGCAATATGGTGGCCTAAGCCCACTGAATCCAGAAAGGGGTTCAAACCTGAAATGCAAGCCTAAAGAGGCACCTTAACCAATAATAAACTATGTTCAATATAGGTATGTATTCAACCTGAACAAAATTCTGTTTTTTTTTAAACACAGCAGTTATAGATATCTGAATGATCTCACTTAGCTTCATATTCCCCATTTATGATACGAGCCTGTTGTCATATATCTTTCCCCTGTCCATATTTATCTTCCTAGTGACTCCTCTTTCACTTCCCTGTTCCTGATTAGCTTTCAGCCAGTCTCGTCTTTCTCTCTTCTCCAACCCGTTTCTGCTCTGCCTTCTCTATTTCTACAAATGTTTCATAATCAGCTGTTAGTTCTCAACCCTCCAACCCTTAACATTGTCAGCTTCCACTATTCCTCCCTTTTGCTCTTGGTTTTCCTGCCTTACATTTTTGTATGTCCTGTCATCTTCCCCTGTCCCTGCTGGACAAATGATTGTGCTTTTCCCAATATATGCTACTGCTGCCCTTGGCTACTGACCTTGACTTGATGCCTGATTATGCTTAGTCCTGCACTATTACCGTTGCTTCTGTACTGTTACTGCTACCTGTGTACTGAAACAAGCCCCATTACTACCACAAAATAGCTTGCTGTTGCAGCTAATAAACTCTGAGTCTGATCCCAGGTAATTACAGCAACAATGTTTTAGTATGTTGTCTTGTAAAGAGCTCTTCCTGACCTAGCTATGTTTACCTTGACATGGCTCCCTAGACATTTGCCCTAATTGTAATCAGAAGCAATACCTGGTGGTAAGAGGAAGCCAATATCTAGGCCCAAGCACTGTCACATGATAGAAGGATTGACTTCAATGCACCTGTAAGCTGCTGACACTGGGGGTTTCATTTCTGGGTAAAGTGGAGAAAAGAACACCGAGAGAGCTGGCAAGGGTATTATGGATTTCTAATTGAATAAAATCACTTGCCATGCAGCACATCTAACTTATGTTCTTGGTTCAGTTCTACTTTGTTCTTCGCTGCTAATTGCAAAATTTTAGCTTTTTGGGGCTCTGGTTTAAGAAGACCATGCACTTTTATTGTAATTTCTCAAAGCAGCTCAATACAGTAATATAGCCCTATATAGCCAACTTTTAAAAATAAACACTCAATGCTAGTTTTCTGAAAATTAACACTAGTTATTGAAAAAATATTACATTCATTGGAAGGGAAATTTTTATCATCGTTTGTTTTATATATATAATGGTCCTTACATTCCATAATCTGGTAGCAACTTTACATCTCAGAGCACTGCCTATTTAATTAAAGAAGGGTTTGTATATGGGTTAATAATGCATGCTGTCTGCAGTATATATTCTGGTGTCAGGATAAGTTTCACCCTCATGTCCGTTTAGGTTATAGCAGCTGTGTGCTCTAAATGTAAAGCTATAATTAGCAATGAACTGAAACAAGCACCATTTATCTGCCCTTGCTGGCTGTTTCTGCAAAAGCTTTCAGATTGTCTTCTTTTTCAGCTCTAAAATGTTGCTCAGCTCATCCTATTTAAGGATCAGTAAATCTTGTCAGGATTTGGCTTGCTGAGGGTTGGTTGAATCTGTTTCAGTGTTTAGAAGTCCCAAAGTTATTTGTGAAGTCTGGTTAAAGTTATTATAAGCAAAAAGACACTGGGAGCCGGGCACTGCCAAGGGGGATTTGTAATAATGCATATTTCCTGGACCATACTATTCCTTTCAATCTTTGGGCGAAGAAGAGGCAATGTAATCCACCTCAGGAGGCTTCCCAATTGCACCACAATCCCCCCTACCTCCCGTTAAAAATATTAGCCTCACCTCTTTTTTGAGCCTCTAACTCTGAAACGTAAAGGCTCTTGTCGTTTGTAATACTCACTGGGAAAGCTATCACTTCCCGGAGTTTTAAGATTTAGGAGTGTCGTAATTACCTTATCAATTTCAAACTCTGAAAAGGGCATGGGCAGTGAATGTAGTTGATCTGTTGTCACTTTCGGTAAAGAGATCTATAAAAAAAACTAGCCATGGATGTATCGTTTGGTTGAAATGTATTGTCATCTGCACTTAAGTTATACAACCCTTGGTAGAAATTACAAAAAGCCCTTGAGGACTAAAGGTACTTAGTTTGCTAATAGGGTCAATAATAGAAAAAATATTAGATTTAGTTCTCTGTGCTTTTATTTTCCTAGCTAAAAACGCACCTGGTTTATTGCCCAAAGAGTACTGAGCGGCCCTCAACTTTTTAATATAGGATTAGTATTTATACAATAACAATTATCTCAGTTGAAGCCTAGCATTCATCAGATCTGCTGAAACCTGCAGGGAACGTGTACTCCTATTAATCTCCTCCTGTTTATACCAATAAAATCTAACAATGTAGTACCGTAATCTGACACATTCTACATTTCTTATCATAAGCACATGTCTTAATAAACAAACCCCTCATATATGCCTTTTGGGCGTTCCACAAACTAAAAGGATCAATGTCAGCTGTGAAATTTACAGAAAAATACAAATCCAGTTCCTTCGCAAATGCCTCTTGGTATTTCGCATGGTCCATAATGTAGGTATTCTATCTCCATAGCCTATCAGGTCTCGAGGGTTGGTCACCTCACGCGACCAGCACTGGTGCATGGTCCGACCAGGTAATGTTCCCAATTTACGACGATCTGATTTTTGTAAGCGACCAAAAAACTCTCACAAAAAATCAATATGGGAATGATAAAGGTGGATGTGAGGGACTCACTCAGAAGCTTGTGCAGATCCTTAGCTTTCCATCTGGCTGTAGAATTGTTATTCAAAGTGTAGTAAGGGGTCATAATAAAGTCACCGCCCATTAATAACGCTACTTGTTTGACTTTGTTGGCTTTCCTAAACAGGCTTCTAAGAAACGAATGCTAATTATAATTAGGAGCATAGACATTTATTAAGGTGAACAGTTCGGTGTTCAATTTGTAAATCAGTAATATGTAACGGCTATTTTCATCAGCTATATATTGGAAATTTACAGAGTCTTTAACTGTAGCTGGCCAGCTAAAACCTGTCCTAGGTTATTAGTGCAGTATATTCTGTATACACCTAAACCTGCCGATAACCCCACTATACAGCTCATGTGCTCATATGCTTAAGCTAGACGCAGAGTTATCACTGTATTTTATGGTTGTGAATGTTTATAACAGTTATATATGCATTTTGTTAACATAGGCAGAAAAGGAAAATATACCTTTTAAGAGTCATTATCTAGTTAGAAGAGGTAAGCCAATCACAGTGAGTCTTAAGCTACGTACACACTTCCAATTATTATCGTTGGTAAACGAACGACGAACGATCGTATAGCACCGATCCTGTACATACAGATAATGACACGATCGTTCGTAGATATTGTACACACAATAGATGCGATCGTTTGAACGATACAGGAAGTTACGTGCACCACAGGAACGTTCGTTCATCACGCATGCTCAGACCATGGACGATCAATGAACGATCGTACACACGAACGATGGTCAACGATCGTCGTCCGATCCGCCGGTCCGGTCGTTCATTTCCAACGACTTTCCTCGTTCGTCGGCGTCATTGGTTACTTTTTTTACGAACGATTTTTGCCCAATCGATCGTTCGTCGTTCATTTTGAACGATAAAAATTGGAAGTGTGTACGCAGCTTTACACTATGCACTGGCCTCAACCAATCACAACCAGCCTTACACTGTGTCTATGGGGAAATTCCCTAGCAAACCAGGCTGTATTTAGCGTGCTAACAGAGAGAGAGAAGAGAAGAGTAGAGAACAGCCAGAGTTCCAGCCAGAGAGTTTCATAGAAGTAGACAAAAGGCCAAAAAAGGTATTTAATACAGGAATCTATATAACTGTAGTTTAATAGTGATTGGGACTGTCTGCTGAACCTCTCATGTGTTTGCTTACAGTTCCACCATTATCATTACCAACAAACTAACCAACAACAAACAAACTAACCAACTTCAACCATCATTTTGTGATACCTCATTCTACATATGTTTGTACATAGACTTTCTGCTGCAGAATCAGCAGTGTTATATGAAGAAAGTTTGAAGTTATTAAAGAAGTTATTTGAAGTATTTGGTGTGCTCTTTAAACCTACTACTTTTATGGAACGGTACTAGCGGAATTATGGAGTAAAGACAGTCTGATCAGACTAAAGAGAGACAGAGATAATAATTCTTCTAATGCCACAGCGCACAAGGCACCTCATGGTGCTGCTCCTGCCACATTAACCGCTTATTAGAACACCACATTTCTTCCTAGGAATACTTGCGAAGTAAGTATGAGAGAAGGACTTTAAATTCCATCTAGGTGCTCATAAGCTATGTAGGTGTGTTTCCTGAACAAAAATTACTTCCCCCTTTAGGCGACAGATCTCCCTAGGAGCAATGCTCTCTTAAAAGGGCTGTTTAATCCTTGTACATTTAAAGATACAAAGCGAGTTATCCCGGATCTAAGTGGTAGCGACAAAGTCCCGTTCCAATGAACATCTGTGTAGAGATAGATCCACAGTGACCAGAGCATGCAAAAAAAAAAAAATTAACAACATTGTCCCCTCCAATCACCTTGATACATATAGAATCATGTTCAAAGGTAGCCGCTGTGGGTAAAATAAAAAAAACTGGCAAAACAAACAAGTTATAGAAAAAAGAAAGTCTCCCTGATTGGGAACCAGGTGAAACAGGCAGTTTCTCACGTTGCCCAAATTCCATCCTTAAATAGGCTTCATCCACCCCTCTACAGAGGACACTGGGTACGTTTTTCCCATCATACAGAATTAGAAGTTTAGTCAGAAAGCCCCGATTTTGGATTCTGTTAAGGCCAACGGGTCAGCAAAGAGTTGAATATTTAGAAACTTATCCAGTAGTGCAGGCGTTTTCCTGGCCATTGCCATTACTTTTCCTTTAACATGAAAAAAATGCAAGCCGACCAAAACATCCCTAGGTATGTCAGCAGAAAGAAGTGTAGGTTTGGGGATCCTGTGGGCCCTGTCAATTGTAAGATTCAAGTCCGTCGCAGACAGGACTAACGCCTGGCACATACGTAACAGGCCACCAAGTCCCCCTGGGCAACAGTTTCTGGAACACCACGGTGTGATGGTGTGCATCAACGAGGTTTTTGTGAGCCTGAGAGAATTCCCCCATCTTGTACTCTGGTGAATCCGTTTGCCAAATCCAGAGAGTGTGGCATTAAACTTGTCCAGCATAGAGTTCTGAATAGAGTGCCTCAGTGATAATAATAATCTCAGTGTTGATGCAGACAACGTGGAATCCCCGACTTGACAGTTTTACAACTATTCCCGCAATGAGGCCTATCTGCTGTGTTACATCTTCGGTCTCACCAATTGTGGGATCCGGGGCCACACACACTTCATGTTGCACGGTGGAAGAGGGTGTAGAGGGAGACGTGATGGTGGGAGGAGTCATCCAAGCTGCCAACCGATCTCCCTGTATTTACAGGGCTTAAGCGTGGAGGCGAGTCCAGTGCCTCATGTACAGGTGACGAGTCCTGAGGCTGCGTGGCGGTGCCATCTTGAGATTACTGAGCATGCTGAGGCCTGCAGAAATAATAAAGTTTTTGAGGCTCTGCCTTCCCTGTCTTACGCTTAGTCATGATCCTGGTAAAGAGTGGTAATCTGGAACACCGTAGAAACACCCGGAGGATCTTAGTCGCTGGGTAAAGCGTCGCTGTCAGCCTAACCTAATATGGAGCCCCTTCAACATGCAGCCATCTCGAAAGCCTGCCGGACAAGCCCCCCCAAGACTCTTGTCTTTTAACATTGGGTTGCTGGTACTTAGCAAGAAGAAGGGGTCTTTGCTGCCTTCCCTCATCCATTGTTCAAGGGCACTAGGCTTTGTATGGTACAGGAAATGGGGATGCAAGTTTGCTGCCCTCCTGTTCCCAGACACCCAGGTGTCAAGTGCTGATTCAGGATAGGGAATTCCTTAAAAAAAAAATCTGTGGGATCCTGCCATTGTGGCTCAGCCTCAGGCTAGTAACAAGGAATTTGAGATACATTCTTGAAGTACTGTTTAATAGTGTTTATCCTGCAAGATAATAAATTATAGTAACATGTCCCTCTAAACAAAGGTGACCTAATACATAATATGCAAAAAACAGCAGCTCATATAGTAGATTTGTAGATGGGCAACAAACAGTAAATTGTTAGCGTTAGTTTAGTGGTCTGTGAAAAGATTCCAGCAACAGTTTTCAAACTAACATCTATTTCTATGATGTGTCTGTTTTACAATGCTGCTGCCTTGCCTCCCACACAATAGATTCTATTTAACTGTTTTATTAAAAGTAAGACCTTTTTTATTCTGAAGAAATTCTTGTGATAAAAATTTGTAGGCTGCCACTGACATTTGCTTGTGAGGAAAAAAAAAAAAAAAGAAAAAAGCTGCCTGGCTTTAATGCCAAAACTTTGTCATAGACCCCACTCAAGGACAGAGGAGAAATGCCTAATTTTATTTAGGTTTTGTTAGCTGCATGGATGTTCTGGGTCTATGACAAAAATATAAATAAATATGCAATCCGATGCATCATAGTGGTACTGTTCAATGGGGCCCATCTTGTGAAAAAACATCATCTACTGGCTTTTTGAAGAATGGTGCTGCTCTGTGGCTGCTGTCCTGTGACGATGGCACCCCCAAGAACACTGAAAGGTTTTTTTTTTTTTTTAAATAAATATTTTGTTAATGACCGCTCCTACCAAGATGACATAGATGTGTATGGTTCACCTGTAACTAAGATGAAATGAAGTGCTCTAACAATTCCGTCATCTCCAGTCAAAGAGAAATTGAAGGGGACTGTCAAATAAGACTGTTAATATTCATAATATATGTTATATATTGCCAACATATTACCCAGCGCTTAGATATTATAAAGCAGAACCAGAGGAAAGCTAAGCCTTGCTATAATATTTCCTCATTATCTTCTGTTTGTAGCTACTCCTGCAGAAATAATTGGTATCCATTAACCTGGCTATTCTCACTTGCCCCAGTTCCATCGCATGGCGCCGCCATCTTGATTGGCTGGACTGGGGTGACGTAACTCATTTAGTCCTGGCAAGCACAGGGGAAGCTAGAATTGTCGAGTATCCTGGCAAACAACCAGCTCAGTATTTTTGACAGTTTCCCAGGATAATCGAACAAGTACAAATGCTATTGCAGACGAAACATTGCCTGTCCCATTCTGCAATAATGCCCTGCCTGATCACAAACCTTAGTTCCGCTTTAAAGGTTCTAAGGATTAGAGGAGGATTTTTTTTACTACTAGTACTGTTTGTCAAGCCACCTAAATAATGCTTTTTCACCCTGTTGTTTTTTAAATATTATAGGCAGTTTTAAAGCATCCCCAAAGTTTTTGTTTTTTTTTGTGTTTGTGGTGTATTTTTGTTATGTTACCTTTGAACCTTTAAGCAGTTTCATATACATTTTTTCTTTGCAATTATAATAAGCCTAAAAGTCTAATACCCTTGAAAAGGACCAGACTTTAGCATCTAGATATTCAACCTTTAAAAACATCAATAGAATTTGCTGACAAGTTTGGGTTTTGTATATTTGGAACAAGACTTCATTGAACCCCCTGTGAATTAAACCCAGGCAATTTGTACACCGCTGCTCTTCACAAACATGATAAATATTTTCTGTGACAACAGTGAAAGCCTTCTGTTTCTCTAATATAACTGGGAAAGCAAACTGATCAAATATTCTATCCATAGCATGCCATGAGTAGATCTGGCACAGTTACCGTACAACTGAATAGGAATCAATAATGAGCACACCAAATGAATGCTTGATTTTTAAGAACCCTCATGAAGAGCAAAGCAATACATCCCTTCTGCTCTTTTACAAAATGCTGAGAGCTTTTGACTCAAACCATATTATCTATTCTAAATTTTATGATTTAGCAGATCAGTGCTATCTGCCTTTGTAGATTATAATTTATGCTTTACAGCTAGAAAGTACAATTTTGGAAAATACATCATTAGACTGTGTGATATTAAATATATATACACAGCAGGGTAAATATGTATTGAACATCTCACCATTTTGCTCAGTAAATATATTTCTAATAAGGCGTTTGACATAAAATTTACATCAGATGTCGGTAACAACCCAAGTAATCCCAATACCTGTGAAAAAACAAATACAGCCCTGTATGACTAAGTACAATACTTGCCAGAGAAATTATACAATTTAGATTAGGCCTCTGTCCACCTAAAGTAGTCACTGCACGGTATTAATATTAGGAACAATGTGTCAATACTGGGTATGGCCTCATTTGCTTCATTTTTCATGGCATAGATTCCATTTATCTGCAGTTTTGTAAGCCACATATTCATGCAGAAAATCTCCCATTCTACCACATCCTTAAGGAATTTGATTGGATTTCCATCTATCATTTCATAGGATATCGATATTTGTCAGGCCAGGCTACAGTTTTCCAATGTTTACCTAGTCAGCTTCAAATTTCTGTTCCAGTCAGATAAGACCATATATGTTTTTCCTCCTCAAGGTTTGACATGCATTCTGTCTGAGATGTCTTTCCACTCATCATAGTTGTAAAGGTTGGGGTATTTAAGGTAATAATATTATCTTAGGCTTTTTACACTAACCATAGTCAGGCCATGCACCTGGCAATCTTTCATCAATAAGGTGTGTTTATTTAATAAACTGCCATGCTCTGGATGTTTTTCATTTATTTTATTTTTTTTCACAGTACTTATGCATTAAAATCCCAGGAGTTCAGCAGTTACAGAAATACTCAGACCAGGTCAAAATCACAGAGATCACATTTTCCCATTCTGGTGTTTGATGTGCACATTAACTGAAGTTCCTAAACTGTTATCTGTTATATATTTCATTTCACTGCTTCCACATGATCAACTAGTTAGATAATTGCATGAATCAGCAGATGCACAGAATTTCCTAATAAACTCTGTACATCTACAGTATACTACTATCTCTAATCGTTGTTTTACTACTAAACCTTTATTACTATTAGGAGATTACTTCTGCTAGTGATTTCTGAGCTGTAATTACATTACATAATGCAGTAAATCAATATTTATCAAGTTCAAGTTCAATTCAAAAATTAATTTTTGCTTGTATAAAAATTGTACATCATGACAAACATAATGAGCAAGCTTTATAAATATTCTCCAAAAACAATTTTTATTTTTAATATCTCTACTTGATATACATATATAAGGCACATTTGATTGATTTGAATGGTAAATAGGGAATGTCTAAAGGGTTCGGGTATTTTTCTTGTAAGATATATTGTACACTATATGCCAAAAGGCAAAGGTGGTTCAAAGATAAGGCAAATTAGGCAGCCCCAAGCCCCATGTTTTTGAATGCCCCTTGTTTTTTTTCCTTTTGTAGTCAAATAGTAGTCCCAAAGTGTTAAATGCAATGTAGAGGAAGACAAGGAGACAAGTAGATAAGACACTGGAAAGTATGACCAAAAAAGTGCTGGCAGTTATATTTCTGGCATGGCTGGGGACTATTCCCTGCTGGCCTGTGGCCTGGCCGGGGGTTATGGCAGAGCGTTATTATTGCTGGCCCTGACACTAGATGGGGGTTTTGGATAGGCTGGGGTTGTCCCATGAATCCTTCCAACTGTGGACTACAACAACCTTTAATGTACAAGACCCATTCCAAAGGCTAAAATGCTTTCAAGCCACTTCACATTGGTCAGTTACATCTTAATTCAGCAAGCAGATGGTTGTGGGGTCTTTTGGGAACACATGGAATAGCCGACAGTGAACATTATTTTGTCCCTTATAGATGTGGTAAGACTAAAAAACATTGTACACAAGAGGACGGTTTGGCTTGTCTAAATGGACATAGAAAAACAATAAAATTCTTTTATTAGAGAAAAACTTTACTATTTATTTATTCTGATTGCAGCCACACCATCCACTTTGTGACAGCATACACTTTTATAACTATTCCTGTACTCTTAGGCCCCCATTTTGTTGAGATGCCCTGCTCAACTGCCTTCTTATATACATGCTTTTTGTATCATGAATTTGTTGCAACTATATAACCCCTCTTCTTAGCGGCTTTTAAATACCATTTATTTAATAAAAGGTCTGTGATGCAGCAGTTCCAGTAATTTGTAGTTCAGTCACTATGCACTCTATCATAAAAATCTGTCTCAGTCACAGCTTCAGTATCTTTTTATATTATTCTATCAGCATTGCTAATAAGGCCCTAACTCTCCAGATTACTCCAGGATACCGCAATGCCTTTCTGAAAATGGCATCAAATTAGCAACCACATGTTCTTTCAGACAATAACCATTTACTGGAAGCCAGTGTGCCCTTTTCTTCTCTGCTAACAGAGAGCTTAAAGGCAATCACAGTGTCCATTACCTGACAGTCTGAATCTGTGTATTCATGGAATGTTTTTCATCTATATTTGACTTTGTAAACCACATTCCTCGTAACAACAAAGGCAGTGATACAAATAAAAGGGCCAGTTTCAGATACACATGCAAAGATTTGCCAGCTTATTTGGGATATTTTTTTAGCTTGAACATCTAATTCTTCTTAACAATAACCAGATACCCAGTTAATCCTTTTGATTCATTTGTATCACTGCTGTGCTGTTTGCAGACTGACATTTAAAGCATTTTTAAAGCTCGCCAAGGCTGGAGAGGAAACACTTTCATCAGAGAATCTGGGTGATCCAGCCAACCTGGAATGGATTTCTTCAAAGTCATTTGCTTTTTGCTAGCAAAAATTTTGAATCCTGGACCAGACCTATTCCAGGTTTGCTGGATCACCCATGAAAGATGAAAGTGTATCCTCTTCAGCCTTGGAAAGCGTTAAAAAATCAGGACCACTGTAAAAAACAGCCTTTTTCAAACTTTTTACCCCTGAGGAACCCTTAAAACCAGTATATTAGGGATTAGTAGTTAAGAGCCTCCTAATTTGGTGGCCATTGGAATGGTGGCTAGAATACCACCTTTATAGACACCTAAAAACATATTTGGAGTCAAAAAATGCCATCCCCATGTGGTGTTGGCCCCAGAACTATAGAGGTATCATCAAATAGGAAGTAAATCAGCTACAGTTTGAGGAACCCCCAATAAACTCTGGAGAAACCCCGTTGTTAGAAGGAACCTTGGCTGAGAATGACTGGTGTAAAACAAGGCACAATAAGAAGTAAAATGGAAATAATCAGCTAAAGGGTGACTACAAGCAACACTGATGACTTGTCCAATGCCAACTGCCAGGACAGAACAGAGCTTTTGTTTTTTGAACAGTTTGAGAAATGTTGTTTTTGAAAAACAAAGCTAGTAAATGAATTGGGAATGGCAGTAAACATTAAAGTGGATCTATCAGCAGCTTTACATCTCTGCATGAATAGGTTGCACATTTCAGTTTATAGTAACTGTTACATGATATGACGTAAAAGCAATGTGTCAGTAAAATGACTGATATTTAATGGGGGATTGCAGTTCTAAAAAGATCATTTAGGCCCTGCAAAATATGTATTTATTAAATGTAATATATGTATGTAATAAATGTAATGCTCACTAATAGGATGGAATATTGTATGTAGTGCTTTAATTTGCATTGTCATTTTCAATTATGTTTGGAATCTGGATACAGAGCCATGTACCCTTGACTTCATACAGATTTGTGTCATTGTGCCTGAAATTTTTATAGTAATTGTCAAAATTTTATTTTCACTACTGATTTTTTGGCAAAGGTAATATGAATTTGAAAATAGACACATTTCCTTGTTTTTAACTACGAGACTATGCTGTAGGCTCACATTGGACAGAATAAATTTATAAACTAAGCTACAGGCAAACATTTAAACCAGCAGATAACATACCTAGAAGTTACACATAATTTACCTGATAAAGCAGGGGTGTAGTGGGGCATACACAGGTGGGAACACTGTGCCTTCATCTTTTTCGGGATCAAAGAATCACTCTTTTTTTGCAAAGTGATTCTTTGGTGGTTCGCCCCCCCCCCCGCAGAGTTAGGAGAAGGACGTTGCTGGGGGGCACACTGCATGTTTACAGTGCCCCTCTTCTATTTTTTTATGACTACACCTCTGTGTCAAAGTATTGTGCATAAAATGCACCTGTCAAAGCATTTTCATTTCTCTTAACCATTTCTGAAATAACACACTGATTTTCATCATACCAGAGATCCTTGTCTGACATGGGAGGACAGCTGATGTTTTCTCCACTGCAGTTTAGTAGAATGTATTGATCTTTTCCCTACTTCCACCCTGTAACTGAACAATAAAATGAGAAGCAACCAACTGGCTCATCTCTCAGTTCCTCTGATTTCTGTTGCAGTACAACTGATTGGCTCATTATGCATCTCTCTCTCCCTATTTTTTAATTCTGCTGAAGGGAGGCTGAAAATTTTTTATACCTGGCCTGACGTCAAACCCTGATATTTATAGGCTGTTTGCATTTAAAAAAGATATAGAGCTACATTTATTTACTTCTTTTCTATCTATCTGGAGTTTAGCTTTAAATCCAGAATAACACTTGGCTGGAGCATGAAGAACATCATGACATATTTCCAGAGAAGTGTATTCAAATCAGTGTCTCCAAAAGTAGAAACAGCTTCTGATGCCTGAAAGTCAATGTCTCCGCAACTGAGGTTTTAAAACAATACATAACCTTTCTTTGTTTAGTGCACCCATGTCTATACAGTTTTGGCTGTTAATTCCAGTCAGCAGAAAAAAAACTAAAAAGAGAAATGATATCTGTGTAAATGACTATTCATCACAGCAGACCTGAAGAAAAGTATTTATGCAGAACAGATTTTTTTTGCTTCTTTGCATGATTGGGTTACATTTTCCCAATGTGCATATAAAATGGAATGAAAATAGAAAAATTACATTGGAAAGTAACGACCATTCATTTTTATGCAGTTATTAGTTTCCAAACTTGTTTTGCTGCTGTTTGTGCTTTAGATTTAGATATAACCAGAAATATGTTGAGTGGGATGAAAAAAAAAGCAAAATAATTCAAGAAAAACAGTGCCAGGTGTTAAAAGTGTAATCTTTGCCTCATATTCCAAAGCTGCACTCTCCAACAAAGCAAGGTATGCCAACCATGTTATTGGCTGCTGCCAAATTCTTTTAATCTGCAATTATTAGACAGCTCCTCATGTTTCTACCAAATATACAGTTGTGTTCAGAATAATAGCAGTGTGTATGAAAAACTGAAGAAATCTTCTTATAATGTTTTTTTTTTCATGCAAATGCATTGGGAACACTGCACATTCTATTCCAAATCAAAACATGAAGAAACATGTATCACATTTGTGTTATTCCTTAACAGAAAGTAAAGAAAGTGGAATATTAAGCTGTTCAAAATAATAGCAATGTGGAGTTCAATTAGTGAGGTCATTCATTCTGTGAAGAAACAGGTGTCAATTACAGCCTATATTTAAGGAAGGAAGAGAATGTTGTACATGCTGGTTATAGTGTATTTCTCTTTGAAAATCAGTTTGGTTGTTCCAAATATTGTTCAGAACAACAGTCTACTTATAAGTGCAGAAAAAGATTGACTGTTCATCTAAAATGATCCCAAATGCTTTAAAATGACGACCAAAACCTGAAAGCCCTGAAGGAAAATGTAAAGCTACCATTCAAATGGATACAAATATAGCTGAAATGGCAAGTGAAATAGCCAATGATCAGCTCCAGGAAAATAAAAGCTCTTAAGGTTACCTATGAGTACTGTTACAATTAGAAGATGCTTATGTGAAGCTAAGTTTTCGTTAAGAAGCCCCTGCAAAGACCCAATGTTGATTAAAAAAAAAGGCTAAAAAGGGTTTGAAAAAGAACAAACACATTGACTGGCCTAAAGAGAAATGATGCAATATTTTGTGGACTGATGAAGGCAAGATTATTCTTTTCTGTCTAGGGGCCACAGACAGGTTGTCAGACAGCCCTCAAACACTGAATTCTAGCCACAGTACAAAATGTGAAGACAATGAAGCATTGTGGCATAAGCATCATTATATGAGGATATTTCACCCTAATCCAACAAAAAACTTGTGGGGTGATATCAAAAATGCTGTTTCTGAGGCAAAAACAAGAAATGCAAATTTGCAGAAAATGCAAATCGTGAATGTAGGCCAATCATCCAGGAATACCTGTTTACAGGTGCCAGAAATTGTTCAACTCAATGCAACACAGTGTGCAGCAATTCCCAGAAAGCATGGTTATACAACTAAATATTAATTCAATGATTCAAAGGAAAGCAACATCTTGAAACAATTTTCACTTTATACAGTGAATGTTTAGGTTTGTAAAGTAGAAAGCAGATACTGCTTTTTTTTCCTAATATTTCCATACACAAAAAGGTAACTTATTTCTTGCAGGGTAGAAGGACAGCCCCCATTCCAGAGGTTGTTTTAAATTGTGACATTTTAATATGGTATTTATTGCACTGTAATAAAAAGTATATAGTTAGAATTTTGTACATTTCTACATCATTTAACACACTCATGCAGGATAAGAAGCCTTCACTGTTTACAAAAGTCAGACTCCATGTAATGCCAATGACATTAAATCTCTTCTTACTAATTAAATAGTGAATGGTCCAATGTATTTACCATGATTTTCTCATTTATTAGCGATGTGCTTTCTAATCATATTTCATTTTAGGCTGATTGTCAATTCAGTAATTCTCCATTTTACTGCAAATATTATGTAAATCTTTGAAAAGTCAAAGCATTCTAAACTAGAACTAGGAAAGACACCTCCAGTGTTAATGAAAAACATACTAATAAAACATACTACTTTTTTTAAAGAATAGGAGGCAGAAATTACAGTTTTTAAAGCATGTGCAATCTATTGAGAAAAAATATCTACCACCTTGTACATATAAATAACAAAAACGTTAAATGTAAACACTTTTCTACAAATATTTGCATCAAGATGATCACTTTGACATATTTGAATTTAAAAATTGATAAGGTTATACATCTGCGCAAACTGAACTTTTACAATGTGACTGCTAAAATTCCCCAATGACATGAATAAAGAAAATGCAATCTGCTTGAAAAATGGTAAATAGAGTTGTGCCATACCCACAAAAAGACTGAAAGCAAGTTTAGAAAGACGGTTACACAGTGTGATTCCCAATCCCTTTAAACACAATAAACGGTATTGTAACTCATATAGTAAAATATGAATTATATCTTTATTAGCCAATAATACAAAGAAATACGAATCCCAGTATGAGTACATACATACTGCAAAACAAAATCCTAACACAATAAATACTTTAAATACAAACCCAAATACAATTCATACAGCCGCCCATCTATGACAATACAGTAAAAAACGTATATATTTGGTAGGAGCGTTTCAACTGGTTGATGGGGCAGTACGGTCCCTGCAGATAAACCACCCTACCTGGATTCTAACGTTTCTTCTTTAGCTTCCACAATCATTCCCCAGTTCCCAGAGAAAAACACTTGGGAACATCCTTATTATCCATAGCTTATGTGCCCCCATTAAGAACAATCGTAAAATAATAAATTTGATTGATTACTGTGGTGACTGTAAAACAATAAAATAAAACGTGCCCAGGGTGTTATAAAAGATGTTTCGTGGGGAAAGTGAAGAAACATGATGGATATATTGATTGACGGGGGTACTTTTGTATGACACTTGCAGTGTTGTTTGATGACTGCAAATGATATGCTGATAAATGAAGCTGTGTAATGATTGCATTTACTAATCAAAACTACCTCATTTTCTATTTAAACCTGTTTCATGTCATTATTGAGTCATGCACTCTTTTGTGAATTAGTGAAAATGTACTGCTTAAGAGTCTAATAGAATATATTTAGTGAGTTACCATATGAAAAGTAAAATTAGAACAACGGCAGATGGATCATTTTATGATAAAGACCACATAATCTTGTAAGCATTCCTGTGTAGGATTAGAAGCTGTACAGTTTAGTCTTTCATTGTACTTTTTCTTTTATGTTAATGGTGTCAAGTCTTTCTATTACCTTTACATAAATGTAGCCTTTACCATGGTAACACAGTTTCTGTGCTTTGTAGGTAGAAAAAGGGAAAAAATAAATGTCTGCAGTTCAGAACAAACTGGACCCAGGCCTTTTATTTCCCAAAATACAATGGCACCCTGAGGTTTCTTTCTTTACTTTGTTGTCATTGTCAAGGCTGTCTTTGTTGTTTGTCTAGGTTATGTTTATTCTTCTATAGTAGTTATTTGGCTGTTATGCAACTGTTTATTATAACATTACTGTAATAGTAATAGCCTCAATGGCTTTTCTAAATCACTAGTTTTGAGTTGCAGCTTTAAAGATTAGTATATTCCTATTAAAAGTAGGGTAGTAAAACATATCAACACGTATTCTTTCAGAAATATGTGCAAATTGTATTAAGACTCATTCAAACTTCTCTGTTTTTATGTTGTAAAAACAGAGAGGTTCAGTGATCACAAAAAGATCAAAGATAACATGAGGTTCTGGGGTCCTGTTGGAGCTTTCAAGAGGGGCGGTGATGGATAAGGGGCAAGATAAGGGTGACATTACCCCCCTTTTTACAGAGTTTCCCCACCTATTAAAAGTGAAAGCAGAGATGACACCCTATCAGAAGGGATATCCATACATTTGATACTGCTGTGATTCTTCCTCCTAATTGGGTGCCATGGTGGTGCCAGTCTACAAACTTTTTGTGTCAGATAACAGCTTGATGACATCACTTTGCAGTCTGGAAACACATTTTAAATTCCTATGCAATGAGCTCAATGCAGGAATCTAAGAAGACCAGGATATTGGAAAAGGAAGGGATGGGAGCCTGCCATAAACAGCAAAGAATCGAGATTCTTAAGCATTTTTTTATTAATATTTCGAAAGTGAACTTGCCTAAAGCAAGAGAGTCACCCAGTTGTCCTGATATACCAGAACTGGTTGACTTTTTGTTCTATTTGTTAAGAGTTGGTAGTTCAAAAAGATACTGTAAGACTATGGCTACATACACACAGAATCTTGCATGTGTACTGTGCTCGTAATCATAATGAAAGTAAAGGGGCGAGAGCACAGCGGGATGGAGCACCGTCGTTCTGCCCCCTCCCCTCTCCAAAGAGCAGAACTGTGCTGTATGTAGAGCACTCGTTCATACACCGTGCATTCATTTGTCGTTGGAAAGGATTGTAAAAGATCCTTTCTGATGACAATTATTGCATGTGTGTACCTAACCTTAGTCTAAGGATTTACACAGACCCTTACAAAAGTATAAATTGGACCCTGCTATCTGAGACAATATAGGAGGGCATGCCATGCAAATCTAAACATTTTAGAGATTAAAACAGGCACAAGAACTACATCTGAAGACAAGAAAGGAATCAGCAAGTGGGTCACCACCACCTATATTACCATACATTAAAAGGTTTATGATGAAGTTCATAGAAAGGAGAGTTGATGGCTCAATGGGAATGGGTAATGGTAGAAGTGGGAAAGAAGAATCATACCACAGGGAAAAAACATTTTTGTTCTCTTTCAAGATTCCCGGCTAAGTACTTTGATATTGGCTTTGTCTCTATGTGACACACCTGTCAATTAGGGAACGTTAAGTTTTGAATAAGTCTTGATAGCAGCATCCTATGGCTGATGTGGTTATTGCTCATCATTGTTCTTATAGAAAACACTTAAAAAAAAATAAGCACAGGGATCAAGAACCAGGGGAATATTGCCTTGAATTTAGAGAGACTTGGGTGACATATTTTTTGAGAGACAGGTAGGATGACATGTCGGTGTCCAGGAGAGCAGCTTCAAGAAGAACTGAAGGACCCCGAGAAGGCCCAGGATGGCTGCAGAGGTGGCATGCAGGACGACAAGGAAGGTAATGATCTTATAATATGGCACACTAACCAACATCTAAATACAAGAAGCGCAATGGAGGATAGATCCACGAGACAGGATAGTTTGTAGGAGTTACAAAGAATGTTCCTGAGTTAAGGAAATGGCAGATCTATCAACAGACAATTGCAATAATTTTGTCTCCTCTTGGCATGCTAGCTGTTTGAGTTTCAAAACCAGTGGACACTGTTTATTAGTGTCTTCTTTGTCCACTAAAGATATAAATGCTTTAGCCTGTTGATAGGTCCATTCTTTAGGGACAGCTGTAAGCAGCCAGGTTGCATAGGTTTGTTTCAGACAGCACAGGGGCTGCAAGAGGGCACTCAAAATAGATGGGATGGATGGGGGTACAAGAAAATTGGAGCGGGTTGAAAAAAGAACATTAGGGGGGGGATCTCGTATCATCCCAATTACAACTTGAACATGTGAGACCGTGGGCTGAAAACACCATTACAGTTTGCATAATCTAAGGAATACAATACAGTCAAGATGAGCAAATTTATAACCAAAACCAACAAACACCAGGTGGAACATTGAAAAGGGGGAGCAGGGAAAGAGGGGGGAATGGGCTTGGTACAGTAGAAAAATCCCAAATTTCTACAGGCCGCATTATACTATGCTAGTCTCACAAACATTTCTCCATTGATATGGGTGCCTTTGCAGATTATATGGTTGACAATGACCAATCAAAATCTGACGGTAGGTAATCTGTTATCCATGGTTCCCAAATCCTTTCAAATTTCACCATTGAATTTTTTTGTTTCTTGTTTTTTTTTTTTTTTTTTACTTTAGAGGGATTTTAAAATATAGGACATTCTCAGCCTATTTCAGTATGTGAATTTAATTTGTAATTACAGTATCTTATTTTGCCAATATTTTACAAAGCAACTCTGATGATGGCATAGGCAATTTTCAGAATGTATTTGCTTTTACATTAGTGTGCACTTAGATCTTTCTATTTTGTTTACAAAGCATGAATGGCCTCTAGACTTTCTAAATATAGAATGAAAGCTTTGATTTAGTTTGGTCTTGTTTTAATTGAATTTCCAGGAAAAGTACATTTGTTGTGTGGTATCTCAGGCAACAATAAATACAGGATTGGAATAGTAAATGTGTTTTTTTTCTTTGTGTCACAATGGCTATCTTTAGAATGATGGAGATTGTCCAGGTGTTTCATTATCGTTTCTTGCTCAAATATAAATTGAGTCCAAAGAAATCCATACATTTGTAAGTTTATTTTTAAGCACAATTCAACACAATTATGTGTTTATAAAAAGATCCCTAAATGCAAGGAAAGGTAGCTTTAGATACCTCATATACCTCCTGAGCTTATCAGAGGAAAAGAAATACCATTGTGAAAAGGTTTTCTGACTTGTCTCAATGCTATTCCCTTCAAATTCCTTTGCTGGTCGCACCATAGAGACATGAACCTGTGCTGCCATGTAACGTTTTCAAGCTTTAGGCCTTCTTTGCTAAAATTGTCAAATTCAAGGATTCTCCCCAGATTTTTAGTTATCTGATAAGGGTAGGATTGAAGAGGAAATATTTGAGAACCTGACTCTGCACTTGTCTGTCTATTCTTTTTGCTCTATTAATTACACAGATAGAGTCAGCATTGCCCTGGACATCCTATAGCTGTAATTGACCACCCACAGCCATAAGAAAAAAATAATATGATCAGACCTTTTCATGTATGAGCAGCCCAGCAATTGTATAAATGTATATTTTGTTTATATGCTGGAATTACCATAAGTCAAAACCTTGTGTGGGCTATGTAGAACCAAATAGGAAAGTTTAGGCCATTCAGATGAATTACACAATTATAAAAATTTAATATTATATTGAAATAAAAAGAAAATATTTGAACATGTTGCTGAACATAAAACCAAAAATATATATGAATAAAACTGCATGTACATAAACATGATACACAGTAACAAGATTAATGATACATCATATGCTTTTATAGCAATCTATTACCTCTGCCTAAGAAATTAAACTTTTACATTAGTATCAATAATCTTCAAAGGGGAAGGCCGGGAGAATACGTGCTGTAAAATGCAATGCATTTCACAGTTCAAAGGTTGCTGCTTCCCCTAGAGATATAAAAGTATGTGCACAAAACCTTGAAAAAAGAAACATCTCCAGGTGTCACAGTGGGCTAAGTATAGACCAGGCATGGGCCTACAGGCCATATGCAGACTATGTACAAAATTGTTCACTGTCAAAAAAAGGTGACCAATAATACTGTTCCTACTGAAATAGAATGTAATTTTTCTTTTAGTAAAAAGTTTTTACATGTATTTATATCAGATCTTACAAACACTTTCCATCCATCTGATACTGGCCCTGGCCCATCTGTCAAATTTACAGCCAAAAACCCAAGCCAAAAACCCAAGCCAAAAAGTTTGCCCACTCCTGGTATAGACGGTACAGATATTATAGTTACCATTTACATTTATCCCACTGTGGCACCTTGAGATTTGTTTTACACGTTGCT
Organism: Pyxicephalus adspersus; assembly: GCF_032062135.1. Lineage (NCBI taxonomy): Eukaryota > Metazoa > Chordata > Amphibia > Anura > Pyxicephalidae > Pyxicephalus > Pyxicephalus adspersus. The sequence goes on along the minus strand of NC_092860.1, from coordinate 112,668,537 downwards.
GTGCACACTATTTTTCAATATTTTGTTCATAATGCTTCTGAATCTCTATAGCAGCATGAACTGTGAAAAGCAGTTAAGCTTCATGGCCAAAACTTTGAATATTGATCTATAAATATTATTTCTTAAAGTGGACAATCGACATGTATATTTATTAAATTTCAATTTACAATCTCTGAGAACAACAACAGCAAAAGGAAAGGCATTTGCACTGTTTTATCTGCCTAAGTATTATGGGTGTTTTTAAAAATCATACAAGGGAATGTTGCCTTTACCTATTGACCTTGCACATCTTCTTTCTGTTCATGCGAATGTACAGTTTCAGTGTATTTTATGCCTAGGCGTTTGGTCATGTGACTGACTCCCACAGCACTGTTTTTTCCAGCCAAGGAAGGTATTTTTGTCCTCTGGAAAAAGCATGAGTGGAGAATTTTAATGATATGTCCAATATAAACAAGGCTCCTTTTTACATCTATACATACAGATAACCAGAGAGAATGTTATTATATCTGTATCCTAAATATAATCATAATATGAAATTTCATTCAAATATGAAATAACACATAAGTGAAAATGAATAAAATGTCACAAAAAATAATAATAATTTGTGGTTAATAGTATAGGTATAAATAAAAATGTGTAACTACTAAAAATACACAATAGACTTTCTTTAACCACCCTAGCGATAAACCCGACCTTGGTTCGGGTTAAAAAAAATTACAATTATCGATAAACCCGAACTTTTCTCACTGTATGAAAATACAGTGAGAAAAGTTTCTTAAAGTGGACAATCGACATGTATATTTATTAAATTTCAATTTACAATCTCTGAGAACAACAACAGCAAAAGGAAAGGCATTTGCACTGTTTTGTCTGCCTAATTATTATGGGTGTTTTTAAAAATCATACAAGGGAATGTTGCCTTTACCTATTGACCTTGCATATCTTCTTTCTGTTCATGCGAATGTACAGTTTCAGTGTATTTCATGCCTAGGCGTTTGGTCATGTGACTGACTCCCACAGCACTGTTTTTTCCAGCCAAGGAAGGTATTTTTGTCCTCTGGAAAACGCATGAGTGGAGAATTTTAATGATATGTCCAATATAAACAAGGCTCCTTTTTACATCTATACATACAAATAACCAGAGAGAATGTTAATATATCTGTATCCTAAATATAATCATCAAAATATGAAATAACACATAAGTGAAAATGAATAAAATGTCCCAAAAAATAATAATTATTTGTGGTTAATAGTATAGGTAAAAATAAAAATGTGTAACTACTAAAAATACACAATAGACTTTCTTCATATCCATCACTGTCCACCACTATGATGTCTGGTATTGCTCATCTTATATTGCTGGTGAAATATGCCTAGTTTGAAGTCAGAAAAGCAGAACTAATCTAGGACAGCAGGCTGTCACTGAAACAGATGACACATTGGATAGCTGGCATAGAGTTTCCAAACATATTTTGAATATGTGAAATACATTATCTAAACTCCCCTGCTTGCTACCATATGATTCTGTCAATTGATTGTTTGTTCTATGAAAAATCAGCTCACTGTTTTGTTAATTGAAAGTCACTTTTTAAATCTTGCTGCATTACTGCTACATGCTTTACAAAAACTGTGCTGTGTCATACTCAGCCATAGTGAGCCCCTGATACAAAGTCCAGTGTTAGAGAGCATTCTGGGGTGAAAACAATTTTCTCCAATGTTAGGAGGGATAGATAATGGTGATTTAGAGCACTAAAGGAAATTAACTTGATGGGGATCTCTTCCCGCACAGTTCCCCACCATACGGTTTCATGGTGTCCCATGACAGTCTTCTTCGTAGAGCTTTGTTCCTGACTGTCAGAGATAGCTGGGGTGCACGTAGTTGCACTCCCTGGGCTTGTATGTCTGTGGAAAGATAAACTACCTTGCTATTAAGTATTTGTACACTATTCCTATTGTGCTCTGACTGTTTGCTTGACCTGGATTCTGTTTAGCCTGCCCCCTGCCTTGACCATTTATTTACTTAGACCTGGATTACATCTGTTGCCCATTCTGATCCCTTCCCACGATGGTCCCCATCTCTTATCTGCTGGACATGGCCTGTCTCCACACCAAAGCCTCTCAGTCCCTCTTCCATGACCTGGTGATACCTTGCAGCAAAGACCTGACTGCTTCAAAGGCTACCAGCACATCACCACTTGTGGGGTGCCCTGGTGAATACTCTGCGCCTCGGAAAATTCTGTGCTACTTGACTGGGAAGAGCCTAACTGTTGGCATAAACCTGACAGGTTGCCAGGGCCAGATTTACACATTTATGAAGTACTTTGCAGTGCTTGCTATTTTTTTCTAGTCTTAAGGCAATACAAATGTGTCCTCATGCTTAACTGTCCTCTGATAGCTATGGGCAGGCCTGAGATGTTGTGAAACTATCACAATATGATTATCATGGTGTTTACCATTGTAGATTACTTGGTAAAGAAATCAGCCCTTAATAAAAAATGCCAGGTCAGCTAAATAGTAGCCTGCACCCTTTACCCTTCCCTCGTCTAAAAATGCAATCACATTTGCAAAAAGAGAATAAAGTTAAAAAGTACTTACTTTTCAGAAGACATTGACATCCTGATTCTAAGGGTGAACCCCTGGAAATACTGAGTATCAAAGATTGGAGATTCTCACCATTTGCAAGATCTTAGAGGAAGGATCATGAAAAAATGCCCTTGCCCATAGTTTTTTACTTAATGTAATGCAGTGTGTTTAGATTTAGGGTTGACCACTAGTACATTTTGGTGCAGTCTTTATCAGGCTATATCAGAAAGGATTGATTGTTACTAAAAGCCAGGGAAGAGCCCCATATTACCAGCTAGGACCAGAAGGACAAGTGGTTTTTCAGCTTTGGGTGGACTGATCCTTAAAATCACCCTGTGTAGTTTAAAAAAATAAAGCTTTAGCCCCTTTATTTGGCACCACCTTAAAAATGAGTCCAATTGGGATATAGCTGTAGGCAATAATCAGTGCCTCCAAAGGGTATAGGTTCTCATTATTTTAATCATTGTACATGTTTTCAATTGTGCCTTCTACTGGCATGGTTGCTCCCTTGGCAATCCAGGAATTATTTTAGTCCATTCAAAAAGTCTGCACCCAAAACTTCTGAGAAAATGAAAACAACTCTTTTAGTCAGTTCATTTAAAAAAGGGGGAAAATGTTCTGACCTTAAGAAAGCCCAGAAAAGTGATTGCAGATAAGGATTGTTTGTATAAAGTCACCAAATATTGTACATGGACAATTTCCAACATGCTGGTAGCAATTGTAGATGAGTAAAAGATCGAATTAATACTTACAGTTAGTGATGGGCAAGAATCGAGAATCAAATCTTTGTGCAGAGGTGTTTTTCTAAGGATGAGCTGATAACTTCCTAACCATCATTCTAAGATATTCCTATCTATAGCCATATTTGAACCTTTGTATTAAAGTAACATTCAAAAAGATGAAGAATCAGAAGGTAATACTTTGTAACAGGGTAATCAAAGTGTAAATATAAACTCTTAACATCAATGTATTGTAAAGTGGTGTATCCTTTAATGTGAGTGTTCAACCAATTAAGTTTTCCAAGGCTTCAAATAATTTACTTGCCTGTATGTCTTTTTAAAGGAAAGCCTTCAAGAACAATCCCAATATTGAAGCATTGTCTTTGTCCCAAATGCAGGGTGCAGCAAATGTTTAATTCTCTTTGAGAAATGGATGCCAACCTGTCCAATCCAGCTAAATACTGCACATTTGGGAAACATGGGAGAAGGTTTAGCAGATGGGTGCAAATGTATGTTATTTATTAGATAAATTCCCAAAAGCCTTGGTTGGATCACCCAGGGAAAGTTTTGTGCTATGCACTTTTTAAGTAATAATGAATGGTCCCCAATTCCTGACCTTCAATCAGACCCAGATATCCAAAGACTGGATGCACAGAGAGCAATTCAATTGACTTATTTTCTCTGTTCTCTTCCACCACAACAACAGTTTCCTAGACCACTCACCCCAATAAAATCCCTGTGTACATGGAATGACCTATTGAGGGATTCTCTCTCCCTAACTTATCAACTTCTACTGGACACACATTTATCAGCAACACCAGCTTATGTTGCTAACTGGGAGAAAGATCTTCACATCTCACAACACAAGTTCTCCTCTGAACAGCTGGAGCACCTCTTGCACTTTGGCCACAAAGCCTGCATTAGTAACAAATACCAGGAGTTGAATTATAACTTATTAACCAGGTGGTACAAGACAACAGTTAGTTAGCTGCCATATATCCTCATTCCACCTGTTGGCACTTTAATAGATTGTAAAGGTTGTTTAAGGTTGTAATTACAGTAGATTTTTATGTTTACATATAGTGCAGAGATTTTTAGGAGATTTCAGATGTATTCAGAGAGAATTCATCATTATCTACACCATTAAAATCATTGTGTAAACCATCTGCTACACTTGAAGCACAAATCCAGATAACTGATTCCTATGCAGACAGCCAAAGCAGAGTCTCTGATGAATATTTCAGGAAACTATTACTATGCTGATAATTAGATCCATAGGGGTTCAGTCCTGAAATTCTGTTAAATGAAAGAGCGCAGAACTGTAATAAACACAATATTCCCACGTGTAAAGCATTGATTCTAAATTTCCCTTTACCTATTATGTATTCCCTTTTCGCTGAATAATATTGAAATTAAAACTTGGAAATTTAAAGATCCAAAATTTAGATGGGAAAAAAAGTTTTTCGGGAATGACCGATCTTGAAAACAAAGAAACAATACTTTTGGAACACAACTGAGGATTTCAAAATTAATTTTTGTTTATTCGCATGTGACAGTTACACCAAAACACTTTTCCAAACAGTAAAGTGAGACAAAAAAAGTTGACTTGCCTTTGATCTGCAATCTGGAAGTACAAATAGAAGCCAACATGAGCATACCTGACGTGTAGAAACCAGCCACAATGTAGTTGTATCTAGTTACTATTTATAATACTCACATTAAACCAACCACATGGTAAACAAAGCAAACCCCCTAAATCATGGGTTTCCCCCTTGCTGCAACCACAAATACATAATAGTTAAAAGAACAATTATAAGGGCAGAATTATGTGCTCATGTGTACAGTGTTTTGGCCATTCCAACTGAAAGATTTAAAAAAAATCAACCTGGTACAAGATTGGTCATATCAAGTATTGCATTTTAGTATTATGTATTCTTCTATCCAGCCAATGGATAGGGCTCTAGTCTAATTTTTAAAAATGACTGGACACCACATACAGCATTTGTTTGTAGTTTTCTGGGTACTTTGTGTGGCATTTTTGGTATCTGAATTTTGAGAGAAATGTGTTTTCCAGCATTTTACCACTTCTCAAAGTCTGGGCTTTCTTCTAAACATCCATCTGTACCTTGACAAACTCTAGAATTGTACCGATATTTAAATCCGTGGGTTACTTCAATTAGCTTCTTAACAAGCTGTGGCCCCCCTCCATTGCAATTCAACCAACTTTGGTTCCACCATCTCTGCTGAAGAATGCCTACCGGTGATTTAAAGTGGGAACACTAAACAGTGTGCTGACTTGAATTTATAGACTTTTTCCTTACTTTAGTATTTCTAATTGTTACACATGTATTAATATTATTATTTATTAGTGCTATGTATTATACAAGTACTGTACTTTCAGTTAGTGGTAAAACTTAATTATCTCTGCAGTACAGTCTTACTTTCAAAGTTCTAATAATGTTGTTCACTGCTCTGCTCTAATGCTTTTGGCTTGCAGGGTACATACCAAGAAGATCTGGACACAATGTAGGAGTTAGGGAATCATGCTTCAATATGTTTTCTGTGTGGGCTTTAAGGACAAAGGCCTCATACCTACTTTTTGTTCAGTAGATTTTATTGAAAAGTAATTTTCAGCAAACATAAAATATGTGATGTGTACTTAGTACATTGAAACAAGGAGTGAGCCCCTGCAGATACTCTCTTTAATAATTTCTGGGAAAGCCTGTGTATTAAACAATTCTGGAGTCAAGTCGTGAGCTATATTTAAACTAACTTATTAACTTTTGTACCATTTACCCCTGAAAGGGAGGAGAACACTTTTTTATACACTAAATAATTCACACGTCTTAAAAATCGCAACTAAAAATGGTGGTTCTTCACCTTGTCTGCAGCAGGGAATTCTTTTTTTTCTTATCTTAGTAGTGATTTTAAGTGATTTCTTCAGAGAGACAAAACAGATGAAAGAAGTTAAGGGACAACAAGTAGCAACAATCCTACAAAAACACCTCAATATGCTGATACAGGGCAATAGGAAATATGCCAAGAGTATTCTGATCCTCATTTACTTTTTGCACTGCTGGTCAGAAAAAAGAAGGACCCAGCAAAACATATTTTAAAAAGTTGTCCCATATATTTTCTGCAGATACTGCACATAGTATAGAAAATTGCAAGGCCAACATTCATCTTTCAAGTCAAAGGAAATATGGTCAGAAAACAAAGAACCAAATAAAATGCATGTAAATTGTTAAAGTAACACCAAGATAAGATAGGGGTAAGTTTGTGTGTACAGTAAATTGGGGGGATTGCACTATTCTTGAACATTTTAGACTGCATGTTTGAGATATGATGAAACTGAAAATGAGGTAAATGCTCAACAACAAATAAAATGTTCTAAAGCATGATATCAAAGAAAAACTATAGATTTAGGAAAAATACTATATACATTGGCCTTTAAAAAAAAAAAAAAAAAAAAAAAGTTCTATGACTCCGTCAAATTCTCTTTAGAACTGGCTCTCAGTAGTTCCCCTCACTGACTCCTACATGACAAATATGTCCTGTAGGGGTAGATATGAGGAACCCTGAACACAGTGTGGGATTTAGGAGACCTCCCAACACCCACTACAGAGACTTTAGGGGACAAATTATCTTTATTGGTGTCTGGTGAGTATTTACTTGCTCCTTTGCAAAAATAATTTTGCTGGCATTTTTAGTTTGGCTTTAAGAAACAGCTCCACGATCATATCAATTTGGTACAAACAGAGAGAAGCATTTCCCAATTCACTTCTACCCCAATGATCAGTTTGCATCATTGTGTCTGTAGCAAGTCATAATCCCTGTCAGACATCAGGATTTAAATCTGGACAGTCTATTACAAATCTCAAATCTTCCTCGACACGTTTCACAGACAAAAGCTGCTCTCTCAGGAGATTGAGATCTAAACATAATATAAATTTATAGAAATCGTACATTACAACACACTATTTGCATTTTAATACATACACATGTTAAATCTTATTCCTACGTACATATTATCGTGATATATTCTGTCTTATTTCTATCTCCTTATAATTTGTATTTGTAATAGTCTGCCCAGGAGCTTTATAATGGTAATATGTAATTTTATTATTATTTTATAAATAATAATAATATTTAATATTATTATTTGTATGATTTTAATATGTTTTGGTTCACTGTATCTGCCTTGAAAGTCCGCATTAGACATCTTGATTTGTGTGACCACTAAGCCAGCAGCTCTGTCCAGAAAAAAAATTCTGAACCTAGAGGAAGCCTAGCCATGATTGGCTCCAACCTTCTGGAGAGAGAACAGAAAGGGGAAACCTGGATAAGGGGTAACAAATGGCTTGCATACATGTAGTTAACATTACAAAAAATAAATCTGATGTTAAGTCCACTATAAAACTATTCAGATCAACCCTATTCTGAAATTCTGTACCTGCATGTGCAGCTCATATATTTAATGCACACATTTATTAAAACAGAAGAATATATGTGGCAAAAGATTGCTGCTTTTATTTTCCTCTAGTGCTGTTTAATATTTTTACAGCTAGTGTATTTATTTTTAATCCTTTTGGTTCCAGGGATTTTACAACCAAATGTATTTCTCTGCAAAGTATATTTCACATTGTAATCCTTGCTCTTGAGGTTTTTGTTTTTTTATAATGATTACTGTTGGAGAAACTGAATCATAGAGATATGGTAACTAAGCAACATTATCTTTTGGACACACTATGTAATGCTGCATATATAACAAATTTAAAATGCTCTGGAACCTTTTCATAGACAAACGCTTTCCACATGTGCTTTCTAAATATAGGATCCATTATCATTAGTGTGATGTTCAAGGTAGCATGGTCTACATATGTTCCCTGCTTGCAGACAGCAATGACGTGTGTAAGTACAAGCTCATTGTGTTATTCAGATGGTACATTAGCTGTTCTGCTAGCATCTCATCAGAAGAAAACTAATAGGAATTCTGGGAGCGTACTGTGTGCCTGTGCTGATTCACTGCCTGCTACCGCACTAATTATTACGGTTAGGGATCTGGACATTAATTCTGACACAGCAACTATTACGCTTCCCAGCAGATATTTACATACTTTTTGTTAGTAGTTGGCAGAAGTTTTATCATCCTAAGAACAAATGATGGCATTAGCATCCATATACCCTTCACATTAATATCAAATCAATCAATCTTTTATTAGTGACCTATAGCATTCAGAATTCATATTTTTTATTCTTACATGATATCTGATCGATTGCTATGAGTTAATAGTTTTACTGCACATCATAACCCCCATGACAACCTTTTCCCTTTCAAATATCTACAGGCATGCTGTAGATGTCATATGCACTAACAGGTGGTATTCAAGGTCAAAACTGACATTGCATGTCTTGCTCTGCGGCAAATCATGGAGATGAGCAATATGAACTCTTCCTATTTTATTATGGGCGGAAGCAATGCAACTTTGGAGGCATACCTTCTATACTTTATTTTCATTTTGCAAATGTCCTTTACCAGTAGACCTTGTAAATGTATGTTATGGAATTTATTATACCTTCATTGTTGACCTTCTACAGCAAATGTGAAAGGCTGATATGTAAAGAAGATAATTAACTTTAAGCAGGCCACATTTTACAATCTGATTATACAAACTTTATACCTTTTTTTTTAGATATACCAATACATTTGTTTTGTGAGGCTTTACGATAGAAAAAAAGTTTATTTTTGTTTACCCAATACAGTCTAGTCAGACTACGTGTATATTCCCACTACAACTACAAATGTCCACATTTATATCCAGCAACACTCTTATGTACTAAATGTTTACCATGGCCCTCAGCTGGGCAGCTAGGGGTACAGATCTGTGGGTAAGATCCGCTATAAAGACAGTACAAGACAGTAAACTTATACACATATAATGGCTGCTCAGATTCGCTATAATGACAGTACAAGAAAAGACACTGAACAAAATTAAGATGGCGTACAACAGTGGGAAGTATAAACATGAACTAGTGCATTTAATAGATATTTTACTTTATAGTTCTCATTTTATTCTCCATTAATAACCACAACTGTGTTGTTAAAAGGTTATGGCTCCACAAAACAGTGTCTTTCATGTTTGATCTAAAATTAATTATAGAAGCTCCACTGGAATCCAGCACAGCATGCTGTTCCAAGTTATTTTTTTCACTGTCCTTATATAGCAAATTTCTATCTGCTGACCTTGTGAAAAAACAGTATTGCAACAATTTCTGGAAGTTCTTTAGAAACACAATTCCATTTTATATATAAAGTTACTAATGAAGTTTAGGGGAAACAACAATTTTTAATTTTTTGTGTTCTTTCTGTACCTTATATCTATATCCCCTATTGATCTGGCTGTTAACTGTTTTTTTTCTGTTTCCTTTAACAGGTCAAGCTGCTCTGCAAAAAGAGTGGTTAGAAGGTTGATATGAACCATTTAACACTGAAAGGGGTGCTCACAATGGCCTGCTTTTTTTTAAGTCTTTATTCCAAAAGGAAGAGGAACATACTGCTGTAACTGCTTAAAAGGATTAACAACAGTAAGGTTTTAATGTATTATGTAGTTATGTATAAACAAATCTATTATTCCATCTAACATTCCCTTCTCTACAGGCATTGCTATCCAAGGGTGGAAACATTTCTTCTCCTTAAATACAATACAGCAAATATAGTCACCCTAAGACAGGAAATGTGCTACTGGCCTAATTACCTGGTGAGAATAAAAGACTATATAAAGAAAACTGGTGCACCCACTATATCCAAGCTGCATTATTACATCCTTGTTCTTAGGTTTAGATTTGCTTTCAGGGCATTGCTGCTAACATACAGGTTTGTGTTTAACCTCTTGGGCGTTACACTGATGTCTGGATTTCTGTACCAAAAGCGTTACACTGTTTTTAATGAAATTTTTTTTTTTACATTTTAGACCTGTAAGTTACAGAAATATGTCCAAACAAGGGTCTAGTAGATATCATGAATATAAAAAAAAGGTTGAAACACACAATCATGTAAAAAAAAAAAATGTACTTTTAATAAAATCCTATCCTATTTTTTTTTGCATAGAAATTTTTGTTTATATTGTGGGCTTGTAATTCTTAGGATTAATTCCCGGATATGATAATTATATTTATTTATTATATTAAAATCATAAATTATAAAATAATACATAAATATAAATATTAATTTAAAACAATAATGAAATAATAGACAACAATGTAATCTAAAAATAAAATTAAAAATGTACTTTTATTTTTATTTCATGTTGTGTGGTGTTTTTGTACTGTAAAAACCATTTAAAAGCGGATTACATTGTAATCTGCTTTTAAATTTCCCTCCCTGACACACCCCCATACATCACCAATCACATCACTGGAAGATGACTCATCCTCCGGGGTGATGTGAGGGGGGGGTGATGTGAGGGGGGGATTTCCCTGCCCAGCGCACACAGACACAGACAGAGATGCTGGAGGCTGCTGCTGCTGGCATCTCCGGAGAGATGCACAGCACAATGCAGGATTTCTGTATTGTGCTTGACATCTCACTGCAGATGCCAGCAGCAATAGCAAATCTTTTATTGCTGCAAGAGGAGCTGCGGACACTGGGTAAGTATTTCCTTTCAGTTGTAATCCGATTGTCATACAATGTATGACAATCGGATTGCAATATAACATTTGTTTACATTTAACCACCTGGTGAGAAAAACTCGGGGTTAACCCTAATTGCAAAAGTTTTTACCCGGGTTAACGGCAAACTCCGGCCTTTAGGCCAAATACAGCCTAGCCAGTAGTTTGTTTCGGCCTAACGCCCCCTGGCCGATCCGGCCTAATGTCAGCCGGCAACTCGCAGGTGTTAACACGTCTGCCGCCGGGGTAAATAGGGAACATTTCCTCTCCTCCGTATGCATTGTGGAGGAGAGTGCTTTCCCTTCAGCGGCGTTCTTGGTGGGGGGCGGGACTCGAGAGAGAGTGTGGCCTAGTGTGCTCCTGCCTACCCCTGAAATGGCCTAGTGGCCAAAAAAGATTGCTGGCCTCTGGTCTAAGGTCTAGTTGTTTTCTTCTTTGCTGTCCACTTGCATCACACCTGCTGATTGTCAGTGCTAGCATTTGATATCCTGCACTTTGTTTTCAATAGAAAATTCAGTTTCCACTCACCTTTACATTATTCTTCCAGCACCATCTGGAGTCCTTCCGAAGTAATGCTATTGTCATAAAGGACCCAGTCTGTGGGTTGCTGTACAGGGCATGCAAGTTTTTCACAACAATAAAGTGCGCTAGAGTTTACTAGGCATAAATGAGCAGGTAAACAGTGTGCCTTATTTAATAGATAATATAACCATCAAGTCATCTTTTTACTTCCCAAAAGGTGCAGAGGTAAGTTGATCCTTTATGCCTCTTCTCTGGCCTATTGGGAAAAACAGGGTAAAGAAAGCTTTGAATCCCCTGCTATTTTTACCTTTTTTCTAGGTAGCTTTAGAAGTGACAAATGCTGTTTTATCAAACAGTAATGGACCCTCCATGATGGAAAACTAGCTAATAGTTTGATCTGGCTAGAGACCACATATGATACAGCAGTGTAACATTGGCCAGCAGTAGGAAACTGGCCAAAATTAACAACAATTGAAAGTTGTTCAGGCAAGGGATTTACTACAAGAACTAAGAGACTGCAGATGACACAGCAGTCTAAAATTGGCCAGCAGCAGGGTATCATCAAAAGCAAAACAATGCCTAAATTTACTAGAGATAAAAAGCAGAAACAAGAACTAAAGTACTACAGGGAATACATCATTGTTAAACTGCCCAGTAAGAACCCGATTAGGCACTCCTATGCAAAAAAAAAAAACAAGAAAATCAACACAAAGTAAAAACATAATGCACCTAAGAAATAAAACCTCAAAGTTCCATGCCTAAATAAAAAGTCATTTTTTAAATGGGATCATTGCAAGAAAAAAGAAAAAACATAACAGATAACCATGCACTCCAATACAAACCCTAAAACAAATGCCCATTTTTTAAGGGAAGCTTTCACACAAAAAAAAACATGTTTTCTTTGCATAGGACAGCAGCTAGAAGGTAAAATGTGACTGATGAGCTCAAATAAGAATAAAAATATTCAGAATTAAAGTAGTTTAAAACTGACTCATCTCTCTGTGCAATTTGTCAACTTTCCCTAGAACAGTTTCAAACGCGGTGTCGCTATGGGTATTTCCAGAAAGGCTACCTAGGTCATTGCATTGGGCATCTCGGCTGCATAGGCCAGCACCCTGCCTCTCACTAGATACTTTAAAAACAAAATGCATTGCATTCTAGGGCCAAAGGACTTTGTTTTATAAAGATATCAGCCAACACCAGCCACAATCATCAGACATAGTAATCCCCTTCCAGACAATTGTATCAAAATGCAGGATAGAGAGCTCTGCTCTGCTTCAATTTAATTGTTGGGCAGGAATACAGCCTGACCAGGAAGCACAGCTGGTTCCAGCTGGTTGCTAGAGGTGCTCAATATGAGTTCCAATCATTGACAGGTAAAGTAAAGCTGCCTCATCTAGCTCCCAAATTGGCTGAGCGGCAGAGCTCATGTCAATCCAGGAAGTGGAGAGCACACCTGTCACCTGTCCCTGGCTGCCTATTTTGGATTTGACTAAACAATGACAAGGGCTTCACACACCTGGGTAGAGCCTCTGTCACAGGGGACTGCAGGCCCTGGAAGAGATTGCCATGGGATTTGGAACTGGCTAGACTTGCAGGTAAATAGAATTTTGTTCTGTCTTTGTATGGATTATTTATCCCTATTTTGAGAATAGATAAGGGGTACTCATCCCTCTTAAAAAAAAAACATAATATAGTGGTTTCATAGTGGGGATGAGGCTGGGGTATGATTTTACCAAATGGAAGGGGCTAGATTTTGTCCTCTTTCTTCTTTTGCAATCCAGAATCTAAAGCAGCAGTCGCCAATCTTTTTGGTCCCAAGGACCACTAAAATTACCAGATCCTGACCGCGTATGTACGGGGAGCCGGTTGTCAATGAAAGGGGAGGAACGTCCCCCATAATGACGTCATAACCCCATAACCCGCCCACTCTGCCATCGCAGTTTTGAGCCAGTGATAGGAGAGTGGGCGGGTTGTGTCGTGAAACACAGCCCGCCCACTTCTCTGAGCCAGGGGTTTGCACAGGGGACGTGGCCTGCGGCTCTGGCCGGTGCGTCCCCCCAGCGGGGTCCTTCTTCTGACTTTGCTCGGGGGTGCACCGACCAGAGCTGTGGACCCCCAAAATCTTCTCGCAGACCACCAGTTGGTGACTGCTGATCTAAAGGACATTTTATGGATAGAAGGGGGCGCACACACACACTTGGTGCCCCCATTTCCTATCCAAAAAGTTCCTATCACAGATCTCTGCAGGACCAGGGGATCTGTGCCTCCTTCAGTGTCACTCACCGTACACTCCCCTGCTGGCAGCACCAGCTCTGCTAAGGCATCATCTCCGCAGCTCACTTCCTGGTCTAGATCATGTGACTCCCAGTCAGCTGCTCCACTACCTCAGAGTGTTTCGCAGACCCGCTCCCCCTGCAGGTGGAGATGTGAAAATCACCAACCTCTAGTCTCCAGGACCCCTCTGGTGGTAGGATAGGATGCAGCAGGTCACATGGCCCCATCCATCACATGACCAGTTCTTAAAAGAAAGTGAATGGCAACAGGAAGTTGCCCGAACAAGGAGTTCCTTTGGCTCTGCTTCTGGGTTCCTGTTGTTGGTTTCTCTTGTTCCTGATTCCTTGTGTATCGACCTCGGCTTGACTCTTGTTCCTGATTCCTTGTGTATCGACCTCGGCTTGACCTTGACTACTCCTGATTGCTGCCTGCCCTGACCTCTGGCTTGACCTTGACTACTCCTGATCGCTGCCTGCCCTGACCTCTTGCTTGCCTGACTACTCTCTGTTTCTCATTCTGGTACCACGTATTGTTTCTGCCGTCAGCAGTTACCTGTCTCTGCGTGCATGGAGGCCGCAACCTGGCATTTGCCCGCAGCGCAACACCCTCACCTCTAGAGGCTCTGGCGCAGACCGGCCAGCTGCTTAGACTCTGTGCCCTGTGCACGTCTCTACCAACTGAGCTGGTGACACAAAGGGTCCACCATCCTGCTTTGCAGCTACTGTGACAGTTCCTAAGCCCAGGAAAAAAAAAAGAAAAAGTTTTTCAGCATTGGGATTAGTTAGTTTTGTCTTGTACTGTCTGAGGGACCATGTTCCAGCTGTCTCCGTGATTCTTGACTTACCAGAGTAGTAGTTGCCAACCTTTCAGACCTCACGGACCACTAATCCACAGAATCTGGACCGCGCATGTGTGGGGAGTCATGTTTCGCTCAAATGGAAAGAAACTTCCCCCAGAGTAACCTCATTATTAATATTATTATTATTATGTGCATGTGATGAGTTTATGCGTGAGGAAGTCAGTAGTAGGTCGTCGGAGGAGCAGAGAGAGCGGCTGGGGGATTTTTTTTTTATCAGGTCAGAAAGGTAAGTGGGACAAGAACAGTGGAGGGATTTGAAGGAAAAGCACAGGAGCTTGAATTTGACTGTCCCCCCAGGATGTTTAGCAAGCAGGTCTTGCAATGGGAGAGTGTGCGGGTTGTGTCCGTACAGGGGACAGATCCGCAGATCCCCAAAATCTTCTCTACCAGTTGGCGACTGCTGCACCAGAGAATGTTTCAAGACCTCTTTTTTGGAAGGAAGCAGAAGATGAGTGTGGATGATGTAGATTTTCCACAGTATTGTAACAAAAATCACCAAGATAATAAAATAAAACATAGTTGTGATGTCTTAAGAGAATGTCAGTGAATTGAGAAGTTGTTATACACTGCCTATACATTCTTGTAGAAGAGGCTAATGCCACCATCACTGTTGTATTAGTAGGTTTATTAAATAACAAACACCAAAAAACTAAATGGGGAATTGGTCAACATTTTCTTTGGGTGGGGGTGCACTTTAACAGCATGTTGTTAAAATCTAGGTAATGAGAGATATAGACTAGGGTCAGATCTCTGCCTCAGTTTCCTTTTCCAGAGGCCATTGGTGGTTACACCCTGGTTCATACTTTTATATAGGTGGTCACTCCTCTTCAGACGTGGTTTCTTTTTTTGGTACATTGGTTTTTCATTGACACCCTGTAGAACTGATTCTAGAGGTTTCTTTTTTTGTGCCTAATATTCTTTTCGGGATTATCTCATTCCTGCATTTTAATGCCCCATGGTAATGTTCATGCACCTTTAAATGGATTTGATAGAAAATGAGATGTTAGTACTTGCCATGAAATAATTTTCTAGGAGTCCATAGAGAGACTGCTTACCAATGTGTGTACAATCATTATTTTTTTAAATTTTATGTTCCTGCAACTAAAAGTGAACTTTTACAAATCACACACAATCACCTTGACTTGTGAAAAGCCCTCTATCCATCAAATGAGCCAGGGTATTGCCTACTGTCTTAGCATCTCTCTTCTTTCCAGGGCTTTTGTCAAGCGCTGCAGAAAGAGTTTCCTTTCTTTCAGGTTCTTCCTGGCTCAAGATCAGGTTTTCCACCAAAAAAAAAAAAAAAACTGCACATGCATGGGGTTGAGTAAAGTACTTGTTTTTTTTACATTAGGTTAGGGCCCCCTGGTGAACATGCCCGATCCTAAGCATGCACAGAAGGAGAAGCTCACAGCCTATGGGTATAGGTGTCATAGGTATCCCAAAAGGCTGCTGTTTTTTTTTTTACATTAGGTTAGGGCCCCCTGGTGACACATGCCCGATCCCAGGCATGCGCAGAAGGAGAAGCTCGCAGTCTCTGGGTATAGGCGTCATAGGTATCCCAGGAGGCTGAGGGTTTCTCCTTCAGTCTTAACATCTGCAGCAGGGAGGGGACCTCCTCATAAAAGATAAAACAAAATATTTTATCATGTAAATAGATAGCCACCCTTTTATATAATGTTGGAAATGTGATGATAGGTCTGCTTTATGCAAGGCTGGCATGTGATGGGTATTTTAGGCCCTAGAAAATGGCTTGCAGTTGATGTGCTAAAATCTTACTGCCGTAGTCATACATTGCCTATTCAATAAAATAGATTTTTCTGTGTCACTGTCTGTATCTGTCATCTGTTAACCCCTATTTATTGTACAGCACTGCATATTATGTTGGCGCTATATAAACACTGTTTATTAATAATAAATAATAATATTTTGCATGTGTAGTCCTCACTCAGAAATAGATTTTAATAAGCACACATAATTATATTAGACATAATAGCTGAAGATTTCAGTGAACCTGAATGAGTGCTTTAAGTGAATATAAGTTAATCGATTTGGAGCCAATCCTTGGAAGGATTCACTGAAACACAAATACAATGACGTCAGCAGAATAAAAAACATTTTCTTACCAATAATGCCCTCTAATGGTTGCTTTCCGGTACTACATGTTACATATCCAGTGAACACTGAATACTGATCAAGCAGGAAATCCAGGATCAGGAGCTAAAGCCTGGCACGCCATGTTTAATAATGGCAAATAACACTATGTAAAAGATTTACTAGAAACTCCTCATGATTCGTGATATAAAAAATAAGAATTCTCCAGGATGTTCTAGCTATGCGTAATGATAATAATTGTTTTTTTCTTTGTAATTATTTTGCCGAGGAACACGTGACAGGTGATTGATAATAAGCTTGCGTGCTCGCCGACGAAGGTAGCTGGGTGGAGCTGAAGGGATGACGTCACTGCGAGCTGGCGCGGTAAGAGTAAACTCTCTGACATGGCGGGAGGCGGGAAAAGAAGAACACGAGATGAGCAACAGGTGAGCGCCGAGCCGAGCACAGGGAGCGCAGGCTGTGGCAGGATGAATGCAGGGCGACGTGTGAGAGGCTGCCGGCGGTCCGGACATGTCATACACATTACCTGAGGGCGGCTGGAGTCCATTTCATGTCTGTCAGTGAGCGCCAGGGGATCAGCGGCTGGATAGCTGCACTGAGCCCTACAGAACCAGCGCCACCATACAGAAAGCGGACCTAAACTCTCATTGTTATCTTACATTACCAGGGAGTCCCCGGGTTACATATCTGATAGGGACTGTAGGTTTGTTCTTTAGGAGGAAGTAAAACCAAAAATAATACACTTCCCTTCAATCCCGCAGACTATCGGTCCACATTTCTTCCATCGGGTCCTGGTATCCGTCTTTAGGCCGGCAAGCTAAGCTCCACCATCTACTGTCTGTACTTCTTCCTGCGTCACCTGACCCAGGTGCGAGATCCAGTGATGTAGATGGGGAAAAACTTGGCGATCTTGCTGCGCATGCGTGAGATAATTTCTTTCCCTTTTGGCAAAAGGGCTCCTTCTGTGCATGGCTGGGATACTCGGGCTTGTGCAGGAGAAGCCACGAGCCTCCCGGGATGTGACATAAGTATCCCATTCATTCATTTAGAAATGAATAGAATCCAATAGAGTTTAAAGAAAAAAAGCAAGTTGCATTTAAACACAAACAAAATTTTTTTACCTTACATAAAAGGGTTGTCTAACCTTTTATGTAAAATGAAAATTCTGCTTTTAGCTGTGCTTTAGGTTGAATTTGTATGTAAGTACAAACAGGTACATTATTTTAATAAATGAAATTAGCACAGATGTTTGTCTCATCAACCTCTGGAGCAAGCTGTGCTTTGATATTCAAAAAGAAACAACTGCAGAGTTTGTCTGGATCGTTAAAGAGTTACAAGAGGCTGCAGAAGAGCTCACCCCCTAATATCACCCTCAACCTCAGCTGTGTTTAGCAAAAGATTTCTTCTGCAAGTCATGCAAACTGCCCCTCCCCCCTTCAAGCCTCCATCCTGCACAGGGCAAGCAGGGAAGCGCCTTTCATACCTAGGAGTCGTCCGTATGTTAGATGTCCTTAATTCGGGGACTGCCTGCATAAGGTAAAAATGACTTATTTATCAGGATTGAGTTTAAAACCCCTTTAAAAAAACATAAAGTCCATCCTCTTTCTGGCTTGATTGCCATATTGACGAAGACAGAATAGGAATGCTGAGGCTGTTAGGATACATCAGGTTTCTAGCTGCCTTTTTTTTTTCTTCAATGGGGGAAAAAATGCAGATCTCTTATGTGCAGTGAGATTGACACTTTTTCCCCCTTCTACATCACCTAATCTTACACCCGAGCAGTGTGAGATCAGGTGACATGAAAAAGGCCAAAGAAGATGGTACCATCATTTCCTCTGCGCCAGAACCAAGGAGGATACTGGGATGACACCGGATCCAGGAAACCACTGGATGAATAAAAGGCTCTACAAAGAGATTTTTTTTTTTCCAGTTTACTTCCACTTTAAGAATGGCCAGCACCAATAATTCAGCTAAATGATCCATATGTAGATGTTAGATTTTTCTCATTGTGCAAAACCTTACAAGTGTCTGACCAGCAAAAGGCTTGAAGAAAACGTATGGGAAAGCTTACACCTGAAAAGAATCAGATATTTTCCCATTACTGACCTCTCAGGTCTTGTCCTGCACCATCTGTAGGTGTAGGCAGCCATCTTGGTAGAGGCAGGGCTTTGCTTCCTCCTGCCAGATCCTCCCGCATGAAGAACAATTACAATGAAGATATCCACAAATCTCCTAAAACTAGGAATCTGAGTCAACAAATATATAATTGATTAGATGTTACAAGGACAGATACTTCTAAGGTCCTGGGTTCCCTATCCTAGCTCTCCTTGCATTTTGCAAAACACTGAGCCAGAACAAAAGGACTGGAAAGAGATGAAACTGAACTCTAAACTTCAAAAATAGTCCTCTATAGTTTTCACTTATGTTTGCTTACATTTTTTTGTCTTTGGTTTGCAGAATGGTGACCCAGGAAAGGGCGATGTTAAGAAAAGACGATCTGATCCGTCCGATGTCCCTGTGAGTTTACGTCAGGAAGTGGAATCCTTGTACAAGCTTACTATGCCAGAAGATTTCTATACCTTCTGGACATTTTGCATAGAGATTGACCCAAAGGCTCCGTCTGGTAAAAATACAATTTATTTTTATTATTATTTCAAATATCCAACTATTCTAAGTGGTAACAATAATATTCACCACTATACCCTCATATCTGCCTATCTGCAGACTAATAGTCAGTCTTAGAGCAGTCGTTCAGACTACATTGGAATAATATTTTGTATGGGATGCTTCATACATTAGGAACATTTTTTTTTTTTTTATACCCATGAGATGGAGAAGGTGAGCTGGTAAAAAATATTTATATTTCTTTGGGTAAATAACCTGACTGGACCAGGGACATACAGCAAATTTTTAGGAGTTTGGGGGTTTATGTTATAAAACTTTTTATAGACTGATCAGATTTTTATAAATAGAAACAGTGACAAAATATGGAGGAGAATCCAATGGGAATACTTTGCTACTTTACGACAGAATGTGTAGGTTTCATATTAGAGTTTCCTGATTTTTTGGCATTCCAACTATATCTGTAAAGGATGTAAAACCTCCCCGGCTTCTTCTGGTCCTGGCTGACTATAGAGACCCAAGACTGGGTTTGAACAGACAGTTTATAAACCGCTTTTAACCTCCCTGGCGTTCTTATTCCATCCAAAAAAATTTTTTTGCATGGAAATTTATTTTACATTGTAGGCTATAATTCTTAGGCATTACTCACCAAAATATGTCCAATATTTAATAATTTTAATACATTTAATAATAAACAGGGTGCAGCATCGCTTACTAATTCTATGAATGAGAACTCGGAGCCTCACAGGATACCTACGTCACGCATCCCAGGAGGCTTTTGGCTGTTCCTTTTGTGCATGCCCGAGCATCTTGAAGGAGCCCTTTTGCCAAAAGGAAAAAAAAAATTGCAGATCTCACACGTGCGCAGTGAGATTGGCAAGTTTTTTTCCCATCTACATCACCCGATCTCACGCCTGGGTCGGGTGACGTAGGAAGAAGAATCCGAAGAGGAGAAGATGGTGGCGCCTAGTGTACCGGCCCGAAGACCTCTTCCAGGGGAAGAGCATGTCGTGGGCACTGCTGGGGACTGCCTCTTGAACTTGGGAACCAGGTAGGTCTTTTAAACGCCCTGGAAAATCACAATCTGGTGAAGTCAGAAATAGCTGGGCAATTAGCATTTTCAGAACAAGGACACCATTTCTATAAAAATAAACAATTTTTTATAGCACCAACATATAACGCAATTCTGTAACATAAAGAGGGGCTTCAAATGACAGACAGATACAAACCTTGATACCCAAGAGGAGGAGAGAATCTTCACCAAAGAGCTTACAGTTTTAAAATTATCCATAAGGAAAGTGGCTAGGAGCCATGGGATCTGTAGCAATCATGTCATTATTTTATTGGGAAAAAAGTTTAATATGAATTGACCAGGAAAAAAAAATAAGCCTAGTCTGTATTCTGGAAGGCCACTACCTCCTAATTATTTGGTTCTGGATGCAGTGAAGTGAAAGTGGATGGTTCTTATCTGTATGTTTTTGTTGTACTAAAACATCATTTTATTGGGGTGCCACTAAATCAACTTTGCTTTTGAAAATACAGATTTGCAGTAGTAGAACACTTTGTATTGACTTGGGATAGTGTTGATTGTGGAGTTAAAACATTATTCTTTGTCACTAAAGTTACAATTCTCTGTTTTCAGATGTTCTGAAGAACAGCCTTGGTCTTCAGCTTGTAGGCCCATATGACATTCTTTCTGGTAAACACTCATCTAAAAAAACTGATGTAAATTATAATCTGCACTGGAGGTTTTTTTATGACCCGCCAGAATTTCAGACCATTATTATTGGGGACAGCAGGACACAATTTCACATGGGATACTACAGGTAAGACATTTTAACAGGGACGACGTAGAAAAATAATGTTAAGCTGTTTTTGTGGTTGAGCAGTTTGAAGTTTGATCACCGGTAGGAAAGTGCTAAATGTGTATTTGTTTTTTGTGTGTGTATATATGGAGACATTGGATTATAAATCTTACATTAAGTACATTTGTTCATGCAACCTCATAAAATTAAATACAGGATAAAAAATGGGACTTTTTAGGCATTGATATCGATATTTTTTGTTTAGTAGATTACCAGAATATCTTTAAAATTACACTCAAATTTCTTTGTGAAATAGACAATATATGTGCATATCACAGAGTGATCAGAAAGGGAATTTGAAAGGCACAGAGTGATCAGAAAGGGTATTTGAATGGCACATGAGTGATCAGAAGGGGAATACCGGTATGAATGGCACATGAGTGATCAGAAAGGGAATAATCTTTCAGAATCTTTTTTTTTTTTTCTAGATTTTCCTCCTTTAAAATTGGGTGCGTCTTATATTCTGGAGCGTCTTATACGGCGAAAAATACGGTACATATATACGTTTATTCTGGTAGTCTTACTAACAAAAAAAAAATTATAATAATGCCTAAAAAATCCTCTTAATTCGTTTTATTTTCTATTGTATAGTTAGAGTGCTGCTACCTGACATTTTTTGTGCTGTCATTATATTTAATTATTTCCAGGTTAGAAAGTAAAATCTGCCCAATGTGATCTTTGTGCTTCAGTGTGTGTGTGTGTGTATTATGTTTTATACATTGGACAGTCTCCTATTATATTGTTATTGGCTGGTTATAAATATCAAAGACTTAGTTTACTTTTACATTCTAGAGATTCTCCTGAAGAGATGCCAATTTTTGTTTGCACAAATGAAGCCATTAAAGGGTGTAGCATCACTCCAACTGGAGATAATGTATTTTCTGCTGTCAGGTAAGTGTTCCTCACTTTGGAATGATTTTTTTTGTTCTTAGGAGTAATGAGTTTCCTTTTTTCATCCTTTGTTCTTTTTCATCTATCAGGCTATTTGCAACAAAAAGGTTAAAAGAAATTGCTGATAAGAAAACAGTTGCAACAGTGAAAGACTTAATAGAGAAACTAACAGAAGCTGCAAATAAATTGGGCTACTCACTGGAGCAGAAATCTAACTCCATGAAACGGAGAGACAAGAAAGTTAGTAATTGTATTTATTTTATATACATTGTAACTGTTAGCTGTTTATTCAATCAGCCTTCATCCACCTATTGATGTCACCAGTGGTGTACACACAGGTCACTAGCTTGCTTCCACACCACTAGTGAGATCACACACAAAATGAACTCCTTTATTGATTACATATTTTCAGACCGCTACCTGAGATATTGGTTCCTCCTTCTACAATAGGCACACATTCAGGAGTATAACAGTCCTACCACCTATGCCCCTCAGTTATTATTTCCTACCCTGCAGGACGCTATGGTCACATTTTTTTTTTTTCTGACTGTTTGTTAGTCCTTTGGCAGTTCAGCCTGCAGAAGAGGGGTTCTTCTCACCTTCATGCTTTTGTTCCTGGAACTGTTGGCATGATAACCTATGCTACTTGGGGCAAGAATTCAGGTAGGGGGAGGTCATTCACACATCCGGTAATAAAAAGGAGGGCAACATTTATGGGTTCTGTTGAGTTGCAGAGAATCTCAAGCAAGTAGGTACAGCCTAGATCTGTAAGCCAGATAACCGTTGTTTCTATAGGAAACTGAATCCCTTCTCTATTTCCCTGGTACAGACTGACTTGGGCTATGTTCACAGCGGTGAGGTTGTGGTTACTGCTTCTCCATACCAGGGATCTGCTGCCTCCCGGGTGATGCTGCATGGTAGTAATTCCATAGGTAATGAATAGGGGGGGGCAGGGAGTGGTAGTTTTATTCACTGCCGTCAGCTGCCAAATGAGCAGATGCTAGTGCAAGTGTTTGAGTGGCTTCTGGAAGCCACATGGGGATTAATCAATCCTGAAGAAGGTCTGAACTCGTGATCAGCGTCTGAGGTTCTGTGCAGGACCCGGGAAATACCATTCTGAAGTGGAAGTGCCTTAGTAGTAAGGCTGAGCATGTAGAGGGGTAAGCAGATATAAAATATATATACGTGTGTGCAGTGCTCAACCCATACATTTGGGTGAGAGAAATTGTAGGTGGGTGGCCACCCCTGTATTGTGACTAAAACTCATCAGTAACCTCCCAAAAATAGCCGGGTGGGTGGTGCACCCAGCTAAAAGGGGCTGGGGAGAACACTGGTGTGTTTAAAATATATTTTCTTAGTTTTGGACAGCAAGTGTTGACATAAATAAGTCATAAGTCATAAATGGTATTTTGGCCTCTGCCGGGATTATATTCAAATCCCCAATATTGATCATTATTGCTGTAGCTGGCCTGATAGAAATATTGATTGAAGTTTGAAGGATATTTTTGTAGTCTTTAGAGTTTTCACATTTTTATTGTGGTCACCATGACAGGATTGAATACGATTTTGTTCTTTGTAAGTGGAGCCTTTGTCCTGGCAGATTATAAACCTTATCCGGCTGTAGTTGGGTTTTAGTTTTCCTTGTAAAAAAAAAAAAAAAAAAAAAAAATATATACATACATACATACATACATACATAATACATAACAGAGTTGGAGGACAAGCACTTGTTAGTTCATGACATTCAGCTTTCATTTATTTTTCTGTAAACCCCCCCCCCCCCCCCCTTTCCCCATCAGGTGGTGACCAAGTCTTTCCATGGTGCAGGTCTGGTGGTCCCTGTAGATAAGAATGATGTTGGCTACCGAGAACTTCCTGAAACTGATGGTAAGATTTGCCATTGTTTACAATATTAAGATGTGGTTTGGTTGTCCAAAACGCAGGCATGTAAATATGTGGGTCTGTTCACAAACCAATGTTATAAAACAGGTCTATAGCAGGTCATGATGTGTTTTTAAGCTAAGAACCGCACAAGAAATATAAACGTGATCTAAGTAGCTTTAATTGCTTTGATAAGGAAAGATCCAAAACCTGAAGGAGAAACGCATGCATTGTATTTGTAATTCATTTGTTCTGGAATCTTTTTATATTATCATCTGCTTCAGTCTCGGGCATAAAATCTCTGGTATTACGATTGTCTTCAGATGACTCTAGATATTTTCATTATCTCTGTAATTGGCCAACCTTCCTTCAATGTTTTTTAGTTTCTGTGCAGCCTCAATATACACATACAGATAGATCAAATTGGCAGTACTACCTAGGAGTCGTCCGTATGCCGGATTACTTTAACTCGGGCACTACCTGTATTTACAATCTGTGCTATTTTGTTCCTTTTATAGAAATCTTCACCCGCACAATGTTCTCTAGCTGGAAAATATTTATTGTTTCTTGTATGACTTTTGCAGTTTCCTAGTCACCTTTTTTAGATATGTGATACACTTTATATAAACTTGAATTCATTGCAACTGTGTTTTAAATTTAGAATAATTTTATTTAAAAATGTTTTAAACGTTATAGTTTCTACTAAAGCTGTTGGAACAACTTATATTTTATATATTTTTTTTTTCCATGTGTATGTATGACCGATTACCGTATTTTTTGCCCTATAAGACGCAAAACTGGGGGGGGAAGTTGGTGTGTCTTATACGACAAATGTGTTATAAAATAACCAAAATAAGATACTCACCCGATGCTGGCTGCAGCGTGTGTCTCCTCTCTGGCTGCAGCGTGTCTCTCCTCCTGGCTGCAGTGCAGAGCGAAAGAAGCCAACACAGCGCCCCCTGCTGATTCCTGCCCTAACTGCTGTACAGTGGGAAAAAGATAAGAAC